>NW_026261590.1:105448-228827 GCF_900747795.2 Erpetoichthys calabaricus | reverse complement strand
AGATGTTAGCTACCTCAGATTATTGATCACTTGTTAGAGCCAAAGGGCAAGTAAGTGCTTTCCAGGAGAATTTGGAGGTCTGCACAGTCCCCCTGCAAGCAGATTAACTTCAATTGTCAGCCGCTATCCACACTGTAGATATTTAAAAACGCACAAACCCGAGTAAACTGCCTTAGATTTTTCACGAAGTGTGCAAGTGAAGTAACCAGTTACAGTCCTTTTAAATGTATGCTTTTAAAACTCGCTCTGAACTTTTATCACCGAACAGTAATGTCTCTCTATTTCGTGTGTCCGAATTTTATGAACCAAGACAGACAAACAGGTTCCTCCGAGATTTGAACTCGGATCCCTGGATTCAGAGTCCAGAGTGCTAACCGTTACACCATGGAACCGTCTTAAGCACTTTTCTACAGTAAATACGGTAATGGCAAAGCACTGTAACGTGTTTATTTACATTTTAGGTGCTAGTTTGACATACTAAAAACTGTTCAGTGCTTTTTTTAATAATGTAAATATACTTGTAATACTTCTGTGCCCTCGGAATCTTTACCCGATGCATACACTGCATTTTGCGTCTCATATTTGGGACGACCTTCACACATTTAAGAGTTTTTATTTACCTCTGGTGAGAATTTCCGCAGTTCCTACCTGTGACATCTCACCTTCCCTCATAGTTGAGCTCACTTGAAGTTTTCTGAGTGTCTTAGGAGACTCTTTGGATGGCAGTACCTGTTCATTTCATATGTTGCCCAAAAAGCAATTATAGATGTTCTAAAAAAATCGTAAAAAATAAGAAGCAAACGAAACATATTGTAGCATACCTGTGTCCGGATATAAGAGGGACTAACTGTTTGAGAGACCAAGTCCAAAATGATGGGATTCCTGGAGAAGCGGACTTGAAATCCTCGCTAGTGAGCGGAAATTGAGAGGGGCGTGTCACCGCTGCTGAAGCCCATCCCCCTGGCTGCGTGGCTCTAATGTGTACCCGAGTATTAGGTCGGCTCACGGAGGGGAGGAACAGGGAGACAGACAAGTTGCCTGTGACCCCGGGTACGCGAGAATTTAGCCCTACCTCTGTAATACACCTTTTACTATCAGATGCGTCCGATTGAAAACCGCATGGGGGGTGGCGTGATGATTTCGCGCTGTCCACGGCCGTTTTCCGAGAGCTGAACAGGAGAAACAAGGCTCAAAGATCAGGGGCTATAGGTCTAGCTTCTGTGAACATGTTGGGGGACGTCTCTCGAAGATTAGGGGCAACACGCTTGAGATCGGAGGCTAAAGCCCTGGAACACCCCTGCCTAACGACGCCACTGGGCAGGCGGTGTTTATGTGTGGGCAAATGAGATAAGCAGCTGGGAGCGCCCATCGGAGTGTAAAGCGGCAAATTCCATTCCATTCCAATCCCGTTACAATATTAAACGTGTCGAATTTCTCTAGATAAAACGCGACAACAAAAATTATTTCTTTGGGGCCATTTTTTATACATTATTGTAGAGCATCGAGATAGAAAGACTATAAGACCCATAACGAATGGGAGTTAAGCCAAATAATGGGCGCATTGTTTCCACAACAAATGATGTACAATAGTCTTCGTGCAGACATAAACTACGCTGTAAAAGCCATGTAAACCGCTCCGTAAAAATAACAGTCACTTCTCTAGACGGGCTATTGCACTCTCACAGTGTTACAGATCGTGTGGTGTCCCTTTCCACGTCTCTCCGTTATCATTTACATCGCCGTGTTTATACTGTCCTGACAATCTCCACCAGCGTTCTCGAGCCTTCTCGGACTTGAAAGGTATAACGAGAAATGTCCTGGGGTTCCAGGAACGTAGAACTCAGGACACCTGTGAATACCCTGCTATCGATCGCCTCTCCATCCCCGTCTGTAGGGTGACAATGCTGGTTACTACAGTGTGTATGTTTTGTACATTGGATAAGGCCGGTTTTTATTTACTTCGTTGTCTCACTAGAAGGTACTACTTAGAAAGGAACTATCTATCTAATGTGAAATTCTCCCTTGGGAAACTCTTACTGAGTGCAGATAGACGTGTGGGTATACAATGACCAGGGTGAGGTCCCGCCTTGTACCCAGCAGCATAGACTCGTCTAGAAAACGATTGACAATATGCTCCATTGCAAGGAGCTTTAAAAAGAAAACATTATTTCAGTATGCTATTGGCACAACAACTTTGTAAAATACGCAATGTTACATAACAGGAAGATACAATTGATGCTTTGAACAGAACAATAAAAGGTTAAGAATAAATATTTAGCAGAGGATGGTTTCGATCCATCGACCTCTGGGTTATGGGCCCAGCACGCTTCCGCTGCGCCACTCTGCTTTATGTTAAAACAGAGGGCGCGCGTCTCAATGATCTCAGATCACATCAACAAGATCTGCACGTGGAACAACACAAAGGACTATCAGACACACTGCAAGAAAGGCTGAAAATAACAACGTACGTGTAGGCAAAATGATCAGATTACCGTCCACATTTTCAGGAAGTCCAAGATACATGCAACAAAACTACCAGGATGCCATGGCCATAGTACGTAAATTCGGAAAGCCTGATTTATTTATCACTTTCACATGTAATTCTACATGGACTGTCGGATAGCCAAAGACCGGAGCACAGACCTGATATTGTAGTACGAGTCTTTTGGATTAAGATGAAGGAATTACTTACAGACATTCTACAACAACATCTTTTTAGGGTTCTTATTGATTACGTAATCGAATTTCAGAAGCGCGGCCTTCCTCATGTCCACATGCTGTTTACTCGTCACAATAATTCTAACAACCACTCTTCAGCCCCGGTCAGTTGTTCGTGGCTTTTTTAGGGTCAGATCTTTCGACTCATTATCTGTCGTCTCCACCAAAACACCTACAATATTCACAACTGCGTCTTTCAAGGAGTATTTATTTCTTCTTGATTTCTGAATTCCTTTCTCACCGTTTTCCGTTCCTATTCTCACACCGCTGTGTCCTACGGCGGGTGTCGGCTAGTTATATTTATTTGCACAATGTATGTCTTTCATTTCTGTGAATACAAAACATTAAGCACACGGGAGAGAAGCGAAAGGAACAGCAAAGGCAGCAACTGTGATGATTTAAAGGGCGAAGATATCGTCAAACCAAAGTGAAGCAAAGCTGAGCTTATTAATGATATCGAAGATACAAGGAGGTCACAAAATACGCCCCTTAACAAGTGGTTGGCACAAAAACGAGCCTTGGTGGTGAATGCGTCGCCTTTTGTCCCAACCATAAAAACAAGAGGAGATGGCGTTCAAAATTCACCTTCCGATATTAAAGAAACACATTGGAGAGAAACAACTGAAGAACTTCTGGTTGTGCAGGAATAGTTGGCATTCGCAGCAGGGTGTCGATTAAAACACTTGGAAAGTAGATTTCAGATCCAAACTCTAATATGCAGATATAGACGTACATATACGTTTGTGTGTGTGTGTGTGTGTGTGTGTGTGGTTATACAATTAAAAGTTAAAGTAGAACGAGTCTCAGATCCCAAATTACACATAAAGGAAAACAGATAACGTTTCAAAATCTTGCAAAAATTTGAATCAGAAAATGACAATAATAAAGTTGGTCACTAGATGGCACCATTGTAACTACAGACACTATTGAGAAGCGTTTCACAGAATTAATGAAATTAACAAAAAATAACGTTATTAATAAATTAAATATTCTGAGTTAACGGTGCCTTATAAGAACTACAGAAACAATTAAAGTTCTAAAAAATATACTATAATATAATAATAGCTTATATGTTCTAAATTAAACCATATATGCGGAAACAATTTAATATGAACACACTTCTTATTTTGCAATTCTTATTCCATTCTTATTTGCAGTGGTGATGGACAGGCTGACAGACAGACGACATTAGACAGGAGTCCCCGTGGACTGTGATGTTTGCTGATGACATTGTGATCTGTAGCGATAGTAGCGAGCAGGTTGAGGAGACCCTGGAGAGGTGGAGATCTGCTTGTTAGAGAGATATCAATAATAAGGAGACACGGCTCACATTTCAAGGTGCACCTCCCAGCATGCACGAGAGCGCATATTATGGGATGTTAAAATAAACGAAGGAGATGCACGTGTGCTGCAGTAGTCATTTCCGCGTACAGAAAGTGCTCGTTGACTGGTGCGCTGTGGTAATAATAATGTAGCGCCCCCTGAGTCCTGACCTGAGAGAGACGCGCTGCTCAGGTGGTCGAGACCTGTCTGAGAAGGACGGGACTCCCTGGAGAAGCCGACAGAAAAGCAGCTCTGCCATCTCCGTTTTGCAGACGCAGCACTAAGTGTGCACAGTAGCGGCCAGGAGACGTGCCGGGGGTCCAGCTGCCAGGTGGCCTGTTCGCCTGTGACTCTCGCAGAGCCGACTGCCAGGGCCATACGAGTGCAGCGCTGTGTCTGCGAGCGCCGATCTCCAAACTGATTTTTTTTTTGACGGCGTCTCCGGCAGTCCCGATACTTCGACCAGTTTAGCACGTGTGTGACATTTACTGCTTTTGTCGGTGGTAGAATCGCGGTCTGTCTGGGGAATTATTTGGGTTACAAAAAGTGTGCCGACATAGAAAAACGGCTGGAAATGCTGCTCTACCTACATTAGTGTTCCTGGCACGTAAAGAAATATCGCGGTAGCTGCCATCTCACTTAGAAACTGACACCGTGCGTTACTGGAGTGGTCATGTTGTATTCTTTACATAAATTACTGAAGATGCTGCAAACTGGAATAATGGTGAGGTAATAATCGTCTATTTCGTAGAATTCTGACATCATATTAGGGAGTCGTCACTGCACGCTACCTGACAGCAGAGCCGCCGTAAGCTACAAGGCAGATGCATAAGATCACTATTTGTATTTTATATGTGCGGCCGAATAGAAATGACAGCAATCTGAACTACCATTTGATAGACGTGCTGAATCCGAGGAAGTGAAGTCTTTCACTGCGGCCATGTAAGCAAATATTGTGTTCAATATTTAGGAAAACATAATGACGCCTTTCGTGGGTCCAGCAACAAATTATTTACAGAAAATAATGGCAAACTCCTTGGACTTATTGAAATGATAGCCACATTTGATCCTCCTATGGATGACATTTGAGAAGAGTTTCGAATAAGGGAATATCGGAGTTGCGGAATTCAACATGAAGCGATCAATCAAAAAATAAAACCGAAATAAAGGAGCGCAACAAGAAACGTAAATATCTTTCGGTTCTTTTGGACACTAACAGATATCAGTCACGAGGAACAGTTATCATTTATAATAAGAATTGAGAGAAAAGCCAAGCAAAATGACACCTTTTATTGGCTAACTAAAAAGATTACAATATGCAAGCTTTCGAGGCAAGTCAGGCCCCTTCTTCAGGCAAGATGTGATCACTTAGTTGATCACTTAGCTTGCATATTGTAATCTTTTTAGTTAGCCAATAGAAGGTGTCATTTGGCTTGGCTTTTGTCTACATTCATAATGGCTAACACAGTACAACACCCTAGTACTACTAATAAGAATTGAGGAATTTCCAAATGATGACGTCACAATTAAAGACTATTTCCCTGATTTTCTATCAGTTATTAAACTACACGATCTGATTTAACTGAAGGGCTCAGAGGCCATCTTGCCGATACGGGGTTATCTCTCCAAGACTGCAGGGGACAAGCTGACGATAACGGCGCCAATGTGGCTGTGAAGCACCAAGGAGTGCAAACGAGAATTTGAATGAACATCCTGGGCCTTTTTAGTTCCATGTATGGCTCATCGTTTAACTTTATTCTTGAGAGATATGGCCTCGTGTATTCCTATTGCTGTGACTTTTTCAGGACAATTCAAACACTTTATCTGATATGTTCCACGTCAGTGGACAGATGGTCTGTTCTCACGAAACATTTGACAGAATTAACGCTAAAGCCGTTGGCACCAACTAGACAGGAATGTAAATTTCAGTCTGTGAAGTCGATTCGTTTTCATTAAAGTCAAATTTTTAAAATATTTGAAGAAATCAGTGAATCAACCGAAGATGCAAAAATAAAACACGAGCCCCAATCTTTGATTCAATATGAATTAAATTACAAATTTGTTTGGCAACAGTTATATTTTACGAAATACTCGTAACTGTTAATAAAGTTTGCAAAACTTTACAAAATTTGGATGCTGATTTAAACACTGCAGCAACACATTTGAAAGGTTTAAACGATTATTTGATTTAATATCGAGATAATGGATTTGAAACAATAAAAGAAACTGCCAAACTAAGACGCTTTTATGATAGTTTCTATCAGACAGTTGTGGCGAGCGCCATCTTCTACACGGTGGTGTGCTGGGGAGGCAGCATAAAGAAGATGGACGCCTCACGCCTGGACAAACTGGTGAGGATGGCAGGCTCTATTGTAGGCACGGAGCTGGACAGTTTAACATCCATGGCAGAGCGACGGGCGCTGAGCAGACTCCTGTCAATTATGGAGAATCCACTGAACAGGATCATCTCCAGACAGAGGAGCAGCTTCAGAGACAGACTGCTGTCACCATCCTGCTCCACTAACAGACTGAGGAGATCGTTCCTCCGCCACACTAAGCGACTCTTCAATTCCACCCGGGGGGGTAAACGTTAACATTATACAAAGTCACTGTCTGTCTGTATACCTGCATTGTTATCGCTGATTAATTTAATGTTGTTCTTTATCAGTATGCTGCTGCTGGAGTATGGAAATTTCCCCTTGGGATTAATAAAGTATCTATCTATCTATCTATCTATCTATCTATCTATCTATCTATCTATCTATCTATCTATCTATCTATCTATCCCACCTCAGGGCACACACACACCAACCCACGCAGACACGGGGAGAACATGCAAACTCCACGCAGGGAAATTAAGTCTTAAACTATAAAAGATTCTAAGAAGAAATGTTATACTGGTTATTTTTAAGAATCATTGATCAAGCAACGATGTCAATTGAAGAAAGATTTCAGCAATTAAACAGGGAATTACTTTGGATTTCTGTACAATATTCTAAAATTAAAATTTATGGCAGATGAAGAACTTAAAAAATATTGTTTGGATTTAGATATTTTATATTAACGGATGGAGATAGTCGTGATATCAATGGGTTGGAATTATTTGAAGAAATAAAATTATTCTTTATATACACCGACGAATTGTAAACCCCCAGATTGCCTAAATCTATTACTAAATGTTAGTCTTATCACAATTTAGTTACTTGCTTGCGAATATTATTAACTATTCATGTAACGACAGCTACAGCTGAGAGAAGTTTTTCGAAGCTGAAAATAATTAAAAATTATCTACGAGAAACCCTGGGACAAGAGAGATTGTCTAATTTAGCACAACTCTCAATAGAATCATGTGAATCCATTGGATCTGATGATATAATAAATGATTTAGCAGAAAAGAAAGCTCGAAAGATAAATTACAAATAATGTTTAGAAATCCAATTTGTTGTATTGTAGTATCTATTCCTGCATTGTATTCATTGTATTATTGAATTTCTTGTATTGTAATTTTTCGTAATTATAAATTAAATAAAGTTTTAACGAAATGCTATGTGTGTTGTTTTCTTAATTCTTAGCTACTATAGCATATTCGATTATTTTTTTATTTATTAATAATTTTTGTAATATCCAGAGCCGTACCGTGGGTGGTGCTAACTGTGCACCCGCACCAGGCGCCAATTTTCGAAGGGCGCTGATTGACAACGTTGTGGTTTCGGGTTAAAAAAGAAGAAAATAATAAAAAATAAAAAACATTAATATTACTGAAAATGAGTAAAACATTTACCGACATTTCCCTTTACGTTTTATGATTTTGTTAACAACTTGCACAATCACAGCCGAATTATTGTAAATAAAAGTGGAATTCTAAGTAAAATAACAACGAGAACGACGCCCTGCTTGTAAACCGCCACGTCACTAATATGCTGAGCGGCGCGCGTCTTTACTGTCTGAAGTAAACGGCTCTCCAAAACGGAACTGCTAATGACAACAAAGCAAACTGTGAACGATTCATATTTTATAACATTTTGATCACAAACGTTTTTTTAATCTCCTGAAATGTTATTTTTTGTAAAAATGAAAAGTCGCTTTCAAAACTCAGTAAACACCAAAATCAGTGCAAAATGCACATTACATCAGAGTATGCGATAACTTAAGTTTATTTACAGTTCTTATACTTGTGTTACTGTAGCCAAATATTTAATAATAATAATAATTTACGTAAACGTCAAGTCTTGTACACAGACAGCAATCCAAACAGATTTCCTCTTTCAAGGTCAACACCCAATGTGCCTTTCACGGCTCAGATTTTATCTTGTATTCAAGGTCAGCTCCTTAAAAATCTGTGAAATGTGTCAGTCCTGTAGGGTTTGATGCATTTCCCAATCTTCATCATATTTTCAACCTGCCATTTGAGATGCGAGGCTGTAGCGGCAGAATGTACAGATCGGGGGTCTCCTATACACGTAGGGATCATAGATAGTAAAACAAAAACTGTGAGCTGCGACTGCGCATCAAGAATTTACCTTATAAGACATTGTAGACTTGACATGGCTACATTATGCACTTTAAATAAATAAATAAATGTTCATAAAAATATATAAGCTGTGAATAAGCTGATGTCTTAATGGTATTCACTTCATGTGTATTTTGGATCTATTATTTATTTATTTATTTATTTATTTATAAAAGTGTTCAATGACATCTCTATTATTACTGAATCAGGCGGCGCTGCAGTCCTTGTCCTCCTTGACCTGTCCGCTGACTTTGACACCATTGACCATGAAATATTGCTATTGTTGGGCTTAAAGGGGCTGCTCTTAACTGGTTCAGGTCAGATCTAACTGGTAGACACTTTTCAGTGACTTTAAATTCCTCTTCTTCATCTACTGCTCCTCTTAAATGTGGTGTTCCTCAGGGATCCATTTTGGGTCCTATCTTATTCTCTATATACCTTCACCCTTTTGGAGTTTTTTTAGGAAATTTAACATTTCCTTTCGCTGCTATGCTGATGATACTCAGGTTTATATTCCTGTCTGCAACTCTGAAATAAATCAACTGCACAACTGTCTTTCTGAACTAAGATCCTGGATGGCTAATAATTTTCTTAATCTGAATCAAAATAAAACGGATCTCTCTGTGTAACTTAATACAGGATGTCCATATATGGCCTTATTTATATTAGATGAACACGTCATCAGCTGTATGCTAAACATGCCTCGGTATATTCATACACTCCCGTTGTGAGGGACCGCTAGACGTTACTGGGCTGATCGAACCCCAGCTGGACTAACTCTTCAGATAGAAAGAGCAGCAGCCACACCAGAGAGTAGTGTGAACACCAATACGGACTCTGCAGCAAATATAATAGATAAGTGTGTGTGTGTGTGTGTGGGTGTGTGTGTGTGGTTGGGTGGTGTATCTAAACAGAAAAAAATAAAGAAGGAAAGAACTACATTAAGTACATAAATACCAATGAGCTGCGAATACAAACAAAAACGATCAAAATGGCAACACTGATCCATTACAGATTACCCAGGCAAACGAATTACAGCCACCACATTTTCAGTTCTTTAAACCTAAACTGCTGTTTGTTAAAATGACCAGTAGATGGCGCTGTTACTCCAATTTCCCAATGTGGTCACTCCGTGAGGCGCAGGACGGGGTTCGTCTACTAAAAGTGAAATGCCTTACGTTTAAATACAAATCTGTACAATTGAAACAAATCGAAATTAGCTTCTGATATCAAATTAAGTACAACGTATTGCTCTTCAGTGTTATCAGTGATTATTATTAATAACCTGAAACGGGGTTATCATGGCGCACTCACATATACGAGAACAACATGTTATTAGACGTTGAAGTGTTGGTTATAAAGTTAAAGTGCACTAAACGTGTTAATGACTAAAGGAGACAGAAAACTTCAGCAATGGACAACAATCAGTTAGCGGGTTTGGAATCAAACGCTGAACAGAAAGCTCTAACAAGTATGGAGTAGCAGAGGAGCAGCAGCGGTGATCACTTGTAGGTGATCTTGAACTCGACTGAATCCCCCGGTCGGCTTGTCTCTTGTGTTTAAACTTCGTCTTCATTGCTTCATCACGGCAGGTTGGCTCATATTTTATCCATTTACAAGCTGCATCTCATCTACAGTAATAATCTCATCTAATAATATTATATTCACACCACACACATTTTAATATCACAAGTCTTTGTTTGCACATAGTGTGAAAAATATTATTCTAAACCTTTTATACCTTGTCATGTAAAAACACAGAGTATCAGTATGCCCTTATAATAATAATATTTATGTTTCTATTCTTTATTTTTATCAACACAAATTTGACACGGTTGTTACATTACAGAGAGATGTAATTTCTGTGGTATGAAAATATAATCGATATTCCCCCCAAATCCATCTCAAAACCTGTGAAGATAATTAAAGTGAGGTGACATTTATGAGAAAGGTGACATGGAGGGAATGCCAGAGACAAGATTGTGAGAAGAAAGGACCACAGTGCTGGTCTGAAATGTTGACATGAAAATAACGAATGTGACACAAGAATGTGACAGTTTTTCTGGCTTTTGTGTTTGATGAGACACTAGAGTGAGGTTTATACTGTAATTGTGCTTTGGTGGGCTTTTATGCTAAATGTGTCCATGAATTCTTTCATTTCTATCATTTTTGCATTCTCCATTAAACACACATTGGACTGTGACTACTTGGTGATAACGACTGGACATTTTCCAGTGATGCTTTGACTCTTCAGTTATTTGTTACAACTCAAGCAATCGCAAACATTTCTCCAAAACCAAGACATGAATTGTGATCTACAATCTGCAATGAGTCCTCCTTTTGAAGAAGGGTGACCGGAGGATGTGCTCCAACTATAGGGGGTCACACTCCTCAGCCTCCCCGGTAAGGTCTATTCAGGGGTGCTGGAGAAGAGAGTTTGGTTGATGGTCGAATGTCGGATTCAAGAGGAACAATGCAGATTCCATCCCGGCCGTGGAACACTAGACCAGCTCTACACCCTGGCCAGGATCCTGGAGGGGCATGGGAGTTTGCCCAACCAGTCCACATGTGTTTTGTGGATTTGGAGAAGGCATTCGACCGTGTCCTTCGAAGCATCCTGTGGGGTGTGCTCCAAGGGTACGGGGTACAAGGCTCGTTGCTATGAGCCATTCAGTCCTGTGCAGGAGGAGCAGGAGCTTGGTCCGCATTCCCGGTAATAAGTCAAACTCATTTCCTGTTGAGGTTTGGACTCCACCAGGGCTGCCCTTTGTCACAGATTCTGTTCATAAGTTTTATGGACAGAATTTCTAGGCGCAGCCAAGGAGCAGAGGGGGTCTGGTTCGGTGACATCAGAATCTCATCTCTGCTATTTGTGGATGATGTGGTTCTGTTGGCTTCATCGGACAGTGACCTCCAGTTCTCACTGGAGCGGTTCGCAGCCGAGTGTGAAGCGGCGGGGATGAGAGTCAGCACCTCTAAATCCGAGGCCATGGTTCTCAGCCAGAAAAGGTGGAATGCTCTCTCTGGGTTGGGAACACATTACTGCCAAAAGGCAAGGCTATCGATTTACCAGTTGATCTACGTTCTTACCCTCACCTATGGCCACAAGCTTTGGGTAGTGACCAAAAGAGCAAGATCGTGGATACAAGTGGCCGAAATGAGTTTTCTCCGCAGGGTGGCTGGACTTCTCCTTAGAGAGAGGGTGAAGAGTTCAGTTATCCCTGAACGCCTCACTGGGGGGGGGGTGTTCCGGGCATGTTCCACTGGGAGAAGGCCACGGGGCAGATCCAGGACACGCTGGAGGGACTATATCTCCCAGCTGGCCTGGGAACGCCTCGGGGTCCTCCCAGAGGAGCTGGAGGAGGTGGCCAGGGAGAGGGAGGTCTGGTCTTCCCTGCTTAGGCTGCTGCCCCCATGACCCGACCTCGGATAAGTGGTGGATAATGGATGGATGGATGGAACCTGCAATGATTAATGAAGGAAACTGATCCCATGAAGGTAGTTTTTAGGGGGAATGAAATGAATGTATGAAGAAAAGTGATTAACTACTATCAGTAAAGATGTAAAACCCTTAGAAGGAGACAGATCTGTGATAAAGTCCATAGAAACATTCTGCCGTGGTTGAGATGGAGCAAGAATGGGCTGCTATAACTTTACAAGAAAACCCAAACTTTGCTAAAACATCATCTCTTGTTTCTTTGCACATATTTTCCCATTTCCAAAAACTCTTTAAGGTGGCCAAGCCATGGTGAAGACAACTCTCTAGGGGAAGAACACCCCAAAATCAGTGTTCCAGGTCACTCCAGGTGCGTTGAGCACAGGGCTTACAACCCAATCTCAGAAAACAAAAGTTAACGTAGCAAAGTCAAATAATGAAACAGGTGGGATGGCAGATCAGAAATGAGCCGAGTGTAGGTGAGAAACAACGTGTGGCTGCTGCTATAATTTACACATGTCCAGTCCTTGGGGCTTCACATTTATCCACTCCATTGTTGTGTAAATCAGACAACGTTTATTTTCTAAGTTTTATATTTTCACAGGTATAATATGAAACTTTAAGACAGACACAGTAAGAAAACTGTGTGCTTCTATGGCTTTATTAATCCACACACACCAACTTATAAAGCTTTCTGTTCACATTAACACCTGCAACCCAGCATCCCATCGTAAATAAACAATATCCCATTAAAACAGAATCATTATCGACCCCTATTCTTAATACAAAAGCTAATCTTGAACTACAAAGTAAATTTGACATATCTTCAACTTAACAGGACTTAACAAACGTCAATGCAAAGCCTGACTCACACATACCCGACCCCTAACTGTTTTCTGTTCCTAGAAACAATTACCATAACACACAAATCAAAGTCATTAGAAAATTAAGAAATACAGTATGTCTCATTCTGCTTCTTGCTGAAGACAGATCTTAGTGATTTGTCTACCAAATGTCATTGTTATCGTCTTCACACAAACTTTACAAACAAATCCATGTTCATCTGGAAGGACTCTGTTTCTAGGTAGGTCTGCCATTAGTTGGTGACCAGTTGTGCTAAGCAGCCTGTGACAAGACTCTCCTGTTTCAAGAATTAGCATCGGAAATCTGGGACCTTTGACACAATTGAGAAGTATATGATAGCACCCACTGTGACATATTATTTTTAGGAATCACAGTTAATAGTAGTATTCACTGTGACACATGATAGTCTTTTGCCATGACAGCAGGGTACTTGGCTTTCTCTGGCATGGCCGATAGACTGAGTCTCCCTCCAACACAAAGAGTTCCATCTTGAGGTATCAGATTTAGATTGTAGATGTTACGTCTATCAGCGCAGGCTCCCAGCTACTCTTCTTCTTTAGTAGAGTTGAGATTTCCTCTTGATACTGACAATGATGGATCATTTCCATCTCAGCTTGCGTAAGCTCCTCAGTTCTTCTTTAGTTGCATTTGAGAAGACAACCTTCCTTGGTGCAGCTGGCGTTGTTGTGGAACTTTGTCTGTTTCACTCTGTGCTCTGTTTGCACTCAGCTCCTCTCTTATTTCAGATTGGTTAGGTAATATCATTTTTAATCTAAAGGACCATGCCACTGTTCTTTTAAGTGTCATCCATAAGAAGACGTACTCTATCAGTTGATTAACTCTATCTACCCTTTCATTAGCCACAACTGAATTAACCAGGACACTTCTCTTTATCTCAGGGTCTGTTGTAGTCAGGTCTGCCAGGGGATCTCGACATTTTGCCCTTCATTGGTTGGTTTGGTATGAAAGTCGGGCCCAAACAGTCAAACCTTGTTCTGCTTAAAGACATCCACATTTTGGCCATTAGATGCATAATCAGCAGGAATGATTTGAGAGCTCACATACTTCCATTGAGACACCTTTGACGTTTGTAGAATAGCTGATCCCTTATTAGCCACAAATGTACAGAATCTTGTTGTCTCATTGTTAATATGTTTAGTTACTGTCTGTCCAAAACACAGAATGTTGTAATGGCAGCTGTAGTTCCTTCCTTAGCATTCTGTCCATGCGTACTGCTAAAGTTGATGCTGTTAATTCTAATCATGGGATGGTTATGGGCTTGACTGGCCCAACTCTAGCGTTTTCACTGACAAAGTAGTTTGCTACAGTTCTGTTGAAGTAGACATGTGACTGTGTCATACCCTACTTGACTAGCACCAGAGAAATGATGCAACGGAGCAGAAACCGCTTCACCAAAGCATGCTGGCTTGAAACATCCATCGAGTCCAAATTCACCTAACAGATGAAGATCTTACATCCACCTGGACCACTGCTGATCAAGGTGTCCTGGCACAGTGTCATCCCACCCTATTCTCAACCCACACAACTCTTGTAAAATGCTTCTTGCAGGCAAAATCACTGGTGCTAAGAATCCCAGTGGGTCACATACAGAGCTCACCATGGACAGTAAACTTCTGTTTAGAGATTTGGTGTTGATGTCAACTCTAAACTTGAAGCAGTCAGACTGGATACACGCCTGTACCCCTAGTGCTCTTTCAGTAGCAAGTAAAACTCGATCGAGGTCAAGGCCTGTTATTTCCTTTGTCCTGTCATCTTCAGCGATGTTTTCCAACACAACTTGACCATTGCTAACCCACCTTGATATCTTAAAGCCTCCTGTCTAACAGAGGCAGCGTTCAGATTGTGATACAGAGACACACTTTGTCCAGCTGATTTAACTGACTTTTATAGAAAAGTATATTCTTAAAGTTGATGATCTGCAGATATTCAAAGAGAATCAGGAGCATATATGAAAATAAGCCTTATATCCTGGTGCACGTTAGTATAGTCTTAGACCATGAAGGAGTTCATTAAGAAAGGACACCACTGATTTTATTATAAAAGACAAGCCTGCCTGCCCTTTGACTTGCTTTGTTCTGAATTTCTGTGAATCGAGGATGTTGTGTTATGTGAAGGAGGTGAGCTGACGAGCAGCGAGATTTTGTTTTAGGAACACAAGTGCTGGGCCTTCTGCCTGACGTACTGTAGATTAAGCAAGTTTCTCTAAGCATTCAAGGCTTAATGATGGGAACACTACAGGCAAGCTTTCATATTAGTGTGTGTATAAATATCTCTATATATATTGTGGTGGACAGCCGGGACCTATGCCTGGTCAGGAAGCCCCTTTGACACTGGATCTGGGGGAGTAGCCATGGGATGCACATTACGTCCCCCAGAACACTTGCTGGCAGCCCCCCCTGGGTTACATCAGGGCCACAATTGTGTAACACCGGAGCTCATCCCTGTTGGGCTCTGTGGCCTCTGCCAGGGCGAGCTGCATGGCTTCCTGAGCCTTCTGGGCAGCAATACAGTCACACCGGGAGTGCAGCCTTAATTAGGTTAATTATCACCTGACGCACTTCTGGGTGGGCTATAAAGGGGCCTGCAGCCACTACTTGGGGCGCCAGAGTCGAGAGGAGGAGGACAAAGCTGCCTTGGAGGAGTGGAGGAGAAAGACAAGTGACATTTGTGGTGTTTCTCTTTTGTGTGTGTTTTGGGGACTCTGTAGGGCCTGTGGGACACGAGGAAGACAAAAATAAAATCTTTTTGTTCATTTTAATATGTGCCTCCACTGTCAGTCTGTGTTGGGTCGATGCCAAGAGAGCGCTTTTGTCACAATATATTAAATCCAACGTCTGTCTGTATGTCTGTCCACTTTTCACGAGAGAACTACTTAAAGGATTTA
The DNA here is from genome assembly GCF_900747795.2 of Erpetoichthys calabaricus. Classification (NCBI taxonomy): domain Eukaryota; kingdom Metazoa; phylum Chordata; class Cladistia; order Polypteriformes; family Polypteridae; genus Erpetoichthys; species Erpetoichthys calabaricus. The sequence continues at coordinate 213,071 of NW_026261590.1, read as the reverse complement.
GATCTTTTTTTTCTACAATTTGCTTCAACATTCCGGTTGATTTTGTGACGTCTCTCATTGCGCTAAGTATCATAGTTTGCTTACTGTACCGATTTATTTGTACGAATCCGAGGGGAGAGATGCGGGGCCCTCCTCACTCACATGCCAGCCTCGGAGCTTACCTTGCCTCCGCTTATCTAGCGAACGATAGAACTGCTTAACGGATTTAGATCGGGCTTTTTTCTATAATTTGCTTGAACATTCTGGTTAATTTTGTGACTTGTCTCATGGTGCTAAGAATCATAGTTCACGTGTAGGAGGGATATATTCCGCTAATCTGAGACTGAGGCTGAGGGTCGATGGTGGGGGGATACGTGACGTCAGCAGTGGGGAGCCAGGCGGGCCCTCCTCACTCACACACCAGCCTCCGTTCGAATCTCTCTTCCTCTGGTCACGTTTACGAGCGTACCTTACCTCCGCTTAGCTAGCGATACCTGTTTGATTTTTAAAGTTTGTCCTGTTTCACTGCTACGCTCATAATTATATGTAGGTTAAAAGAGCATTTAAGTTTATATGTCTGTGCCTCTTTATGAATAATAATAAAGTTACAGAAGTGTATACTAAACCAGTTTTAAACTATGTAAGTATTAATTGTTATGGGCCAGTGCTTTTATTTCACGTAGTCAAGAGGCACAACGCCAAGCTGTCCACAGCGTAGTCCTTACCAGTGAAGCTGCACACTGCCACCTAACTGGCATGGCTATCCATTATGTCAGCCATAAGAGATGTTAGTGTAATGAGTAAACATTAATTGAATTATTAATTAAGAAGTCCAGTTTTCACAGGTGGGTTCTACGGAGTCCAAGTAGTGGTGAGAACTAATTAACTAAAAGCCGTCAATCTTTAACAGCTCAGGATTAGAGAGGAGTGATCAGGTGACGCTCACCTCAAAGAGGCAAATACGTCTTATGAGCCAAAGGGATTTTAATGAAGAAACAGATAATGAAGGGTAAATTGTTATGAGAAAGTTTATGATGGCAGGATATTGTTATGAGAAAGTCAGCAACATCTGGAGATTGTTATGAGAAAAGGTGCTGAGCGAGGTCATCATCATGAGAAACCCTGGAAAGCAGATGATGGGAATCTGTGTGAAGGGGGGATATTTTGTGATGAGAATTGTAATAAAGCAGAATCACTGAATGCTCGGGTCTCAAGTCATCTGAGCTGAGTTTCTATGTGTGCCGTACAATAAAGTCTGATTCTGCTGCCTGTCCCGAGACTCCGAGTGCCTTCTTTTGAGCTGAGGGTGCTGATCTGCTTCAGCACTTTATGCAGACATCAACAAAAAAATTGTGCAAAACAGTGTCTACTAATGGAGCATCAAGTAAATGCCTGCTGTCCTCGGCACATTGTCTGAGAGCATAACTAGCACAGCTTGGTGAGGAGGTGGCACCAAACAATGGCACTTACATTCCTTTAATGTAACTATCTAGCCACCATAAGAATCAGAGTAAATCAGCATCCTCTGAAGGAACACTAACCTGGAGGAACATGGCTTCCACATCAGCCATTAATGCCAGAGATTCTTGGCGGACCCTCATAATGACACCAATCAGTGTGCTAGTAAGGTCTGGTATCTGAAGAAGCTGCTCATTTAGTGTGGTCCTTTGAAAAGAAGCTGCACAATTGAACACCACACACACCTTGTGTTTCTTGGGCTGGTATACCCCATGATGCAGAATGCACCACACATTTCCATCTCTGCGACTGCGGTCTTTATTTGGATCTTTTTACTGCATAACCTTTAATGGCTAGAACTGAGGCAGAGCAGAGTCTTCTTGTCCACAAAGATCTTCAGCCTTCTCAGCACAGAAGAGAGTGCAGATGGCCATCATGTCTCCTTCAAGGCTGCTGACCTTGGAAATCAAACTCTCTGCGCCATTCTAGTGTGACTCAGCTTTTCCTCTGTTTCAGTTTAAAATGGTCTCTTCCTTCTCTCTTCCATTTATTGTCCCCCTCTGTCCTATTTGACTCTCCCCTTCTGTCCCCATCTGTCCCCTATCTCTCCTGTCTCTCTAACCATCATTCTCTTTGTAGTTCTTCTTCATACACCATTGTTTGTCTCTCTGTCTCTTCTCCTCTGTCACACTCAAAGTCCATCTGTCCAAACTCTGCTCCTTGTCCAGCTATCTAGGAGATGCCCACCTTCAAGCTGAGGTCTCACGCTCCATCATCCAGGCCCTCAGTAATTGGACTCTCATCCCAGATCCACTCTTATTTCTTATTATGTGTTTGGTGTCCTCCATCCCCCCATTTTCTGAACCCACTCAGTCCAGTTCAAGGTCAACATCGGGTTTAATGCATGAGATTCAACCCTGGGTGGGCCGCCAGTCCCTCACACTTTCTAGTCCAGCAGGCTCAAGTTCTCCTTGTCTTGTCCTTTTGCTCTCATTTCTTTTTAAATGACTCACTTGTTCAGGACACTGCTCTCTAAAGAGGACACGAGTGGAGGTGACAGCAAGGTGACAATTAGGGAATGACAAAGAAGACAAAGAGACCTGAGCCTTGTGTGTGTTGAAGTGTCACAGAAGTCCAAACCAGCACATGGTAGAGTCGGTTCAGGCACAAACAGAATATGACATGAATTGCGTGCAAATTAAGGAATGAACAAGGAGTGGAGGAGACACGGGTTCAAACAACACCACATGATGTTGTGGAGCAGTAGGTTTATGAGGTTTCTGCTCATATGGCCATCAGCTTGACCTGTGATGGTTCAGTGCCTGTCCAGAATTTGTCACCAATGCCAGGATTGGCCTCACTCTCCATCACCATACAACTGGACTGTCCACCTGTGTTTGCTCCTGCTGCTACCCTCGGTGGGAGTTTTGACCTCAGCTGGTTTTACAGGACAATTCCTACTGTGGTCCTCTGGCTGGCGAAACTCTGGGGTTTCTTGTCTGAACTTGTGGAGTTTGGTGAAAAGTTCAAGGTGACAGGGTGGAGAAACACAAGTGAGTTTAAAGAAGAAGCACACAGGCTGAGAAGAAGACATGGAGAGTTTATTAAATGTGAAGGAGAGCAGAGGGGATTATAAAATAATAAAGAGAAGAATTTAGAGGGAGTGGACAGGGAGCGCCGTCACTGGGGTCAGTTGATCAGTATGTTCAGTTTTCACCATGTGCTGATATTCACCTGCCGTCCAGTCTTGTTCAGCTCCTCCTGTAGTGACCACAGGTCCATCTTCTTACTCTGACTGATCTTATTACCACCCAGCCTGTGAAGGACACAAGTGTGAGATACAAACATAAGAGGACACCACCTCACACACTGTCACACATCATACTATCACAGTGACACACCCACTCAGGTCAACTTCCAAGAATTCTCCTCAGTGTCCCTAAGTCACATGACATGTGTGTTGGTCTGTCCAGTCAGGTCACCGTCCTCTGAAGGCCTTTTGGTTTCATCTCATCTCAGTGAAGGTGTTCTAGTCAGGCTGGGGGTCCTCCGTGGCTCCTGCTGACAGTTTTATTATTATTTTTTTATACTTCATTGTTTTCCATTGTTTTTATAACATTGTTCTGTTCATTTATTATTTGTTTAATTCTGCATTATCTGTTATTTTTATTCTATTTCATTATTATTGATTATCTATGTGTGTGTCTTGCAGTTCTCCCACATTCCTTGTATTTTGTGGTTTGATCCCAAGACGCAGGACCACCTGCCCCCCTAAAGGTTGCGGCTCATTTGACTGCTCTGGTGATTGGTGGTCTTTGTGAGTATTTTGCTCTTTTGTTTTTAATTCTGATTATTGTCTTTGAACGTTTGGCTCTTGAGTTCAGATTCTCATACAGTTTGTACTTTTTCAATGTTGTTAGCTTTGGATTGCCTTTGGCAGACCCTTTGGCTCTTTTGTTAATAAACCTCGTCTTTTATAAAGACCACTTGTGGACTTGTCTCTGCTCCAGCTGGAGTTTTCACGGTTCTCCCTCTGGTCAGACTCACTTCACGCTTCTGAGACTCTTTTTGATTTTATTTTGAATTTAAAAGCCTGAGCTCCATTCTGAGGCCTAATCAGGCCTGAAGCCTCCTGTTTGCCTGGGGTGGGCCTGCCTGGGGGTGACATTGGTTTGGTGGGCTATTCTACAGGCCTCACCCCTTTGTTATATTGTGCTGTTAGAGCAATCACAACAGAAGGTGGTCTGTCTAGGTGATGTGGTGTTGAGCCCTCTGTGGTCCATCTTTTAATTTTTCTCATTTTAATCTCATATGGATGCAGATGTCTAATTCCACACCCCAGAACACTAATGAGGACACTGGCAGAACCACACGTGTCTGTAGGTGTAAAGTGCACTCCGCCAATTCACCACCAACACTCCAAAGCTGCGCTGCTCCCCCACACTACCACATCCACCTGCGCCCCTCTGAGTCCACCATTATTATTTAAAAACCTACACACAACCACTGACCCCTAACATGTCACCAAACAGATTTGTATTTAGTAGTAAAGAGAATCACACAGTGACCAGAGTGACCAGTGGAGCACAGGACTAGTGTGACAGGTGTCCTTAGTAACGTCAAATTATTCACATCTCCAGTTGGCCATTTGATTGTCTGCTGGCATTGAGGAAGACCCTGACAGACTGAAATGACAAAAGAAAGATTTGTGTGGCATAAGGTTTGGACCTGTGATGACATCAGTGAAGACCATGTGTGTATAGAACTTTAAAAAGGCACCATATACTGGATTATTGATTTAGTCATGTGACAGCCTACACTGATCATGTGGTGAGATTCTTGTTTTAATGTCCCACAAGAGACACAAGTGTGAGTTACAAACACAAGAGGGCGCCACTCCTCACACTGGAGTATCTCACTGACACGCCCACTGAGGTCACCTTCCCAGAATCCTCTGTATCTCTGGACGTCTACTGCACATGATGTGTGTGTCCACCTGTCGGTCACTAAGCCCACTGACAGATATATGTCGATATCCTGTGTAGACCTGGGGGTCATGTCTTGTAGAATGATGTCGGCCTGTTCAGTCCACTTGGCTATAATGGCGGTCACTTCCTGTGTCTCCCACCTTACTGTCCACACTGCCTTCAGTCCTAATCCTCTCCTCCCTGTCACCTTCTCTTTCTGTGTATGGCTGGCTGGTCATTTTTACTGCTGCTGTCCACCTTTCATCCTGTTCTTCTGTCTGTCCTCCTCTCTCTCCTTCTCCTTATCCTCTACCTTGTCCTCCTCTTTTATTCCTCCTTTTCTTCATTCTATTCATCTCCTTCTCTTCTCTCTCCTTATCTTTGCTATTCTATTCTCCTTGTCCTTGTCTGTCACTCCAGTTCAGCTCTAGCTGTCCACTCCTCTTTGTCTTCTGTCACTTTAGTCGTCTCTTCTCCTCACACTGACTGTGTTTCTCCTCCTTATTCTATTTTAGTGATTTTTAACAAACTTTAGTGAGGACATCAGAGGAGTGTAAGGAGGATAGTGACAATGGAGGACAGGAACAAATACGAGATTAAAATAAAGAATGGACAGCGTGGGCTTGTAGGACAAGAAATAAAACAACAGTCTGGACAGAGAGGATGAGGAGAGTGACCAGTGTGGTGGAGGGGCTCAGGGTCACAATGCTGTCTTTATGAATTGAATTATTAAAGGAAATCTGCAGTTGTGTCACCTCACGTCCATCTATCTGTCCATAAGGGACACTGCAGTCTGTCCTGATTAAACACAGCATTTGTGTTGTGGGAGTGGAAAAGTCAGAGCGATAATATGACAAGAAATAAAATTCATGAGACACACACACACACACACACACACACACACACACACACACTCACCTCACTGTCTCAAATTTGCAGTTTTCACTCCTCAGCCCCTCACAGAGCTGATCCACTCCTGAATCCTCCATGTTGTTGTTGCTCAGGTTCAGTTCAGTCAGTCGTGAGTGTGGAGAAGAAAGAGCTGAGGAGAGAGCTGAGCAACATCTGGAGGTGAGACGACATTGAGAAAGGCTGTGGAGAAGAAGAGAGAGAAGTGAGGACATGAGGAGAGACAGACAGATAGACAGAAGGACAAACAACACAAAGGTTCAATGGCCACTTGTATTCTGACTTTTCACTGAAGTGCAGTGTGAACACGAGACCACTGCCATTCTTATAAAGTAAGGCGCTATATATCTGACAGGGTCTCCTGCCTTCACGCTGGACTGACTGGTGCCAAGTCATTCAGACTGACATGTGGACATCAACACCGGATAAGAACGTCACAGACATGAGACTGACGGTGTCCTGCACTCAGGTGACCAGACAGACTTGTCACAGGTGACCACGGGGTGACGATGACAAACTGGAATTTTTGTCTGTCATTTACCACTCAGGACTGGCAGCTCTAGTGGTGACCAGCAGCAGGTCTGTTTATCTCCATCTTTGTCCAAGTTTTAAAAATTTTATGATTAATTTTTATAATTAGTTCATTTTCATAACAGGAATAAAGGAATATATGTGTCTCTGAAGTGTTATGGATGTCTCCGTTTTTATTTCTTTTATTATTTTGGTGATCTGCTTGGGTTTTCTCCTGGTTCTCCGGTTAACTCCCACAGTCCAAAGACATGCAGATTAGGTGGCTTGGCGATTCTAAATTGGCCCTTGTGTGTGCTTGGTTTGTAGGTGTGTGTGTGTCCTGTGGTGGGTTGGTGCCCTGTCTGGGATTGATTCCTGCCTTGTGCCCTGTGTTGGCTGGGATTTACTCCAGCAGACCCTCGTGACCCAGTAGTTAGGATATAGCGGGTTGGATAATGGATGGATACTTTGATGATACTTTTTCACTTCACTTGCTGTTGTCCCGATGCGTCTTCTATTCACCTCAGTGATTCAGTTCAGCCAAATATAAATACAAAATGGGAGACACTGAGCTACAGGAGGAGACCTCTGAAGAGCATTTAGGGGTTAATGTTGACACAACATTTTAATTGACTAAGTAATGTACAGAAGCAATTAAAAAGATAATATAAAATGTGAGGATATATTATAAAAACTGTTGAATTTAAATCAAGTGACATTATACTCTTTCTTTATAATACACAGTGAGAGCACATCTGGAGCACTGAGTGCAGTTCTGGTCTCCTCAGTACAAGAAAGACATAACAGCACTTGAAGATACAGTATGAAGAGCAGAGCAACCAAGTGCATTATGGTACCGTCATCATCAACTTCTTCCATGTGAACCCTGAATACCACGAGGACTGACTGAGGTCATTGATGTTGGGTAGAATGCCTAGAGGGGGCTGGGTGGTCTCGTGGCCTCGGACCCCCTGCAGATTTTAATTTTTTTTCTCCAGCCGTCTGGAATTTTTATTATTTTTTCTGTACTCCCTGGCCATCGGACCTTACTTTTATTAATGTTAATTAGTGTTCCCTAATTTTAATTCTTATTTATTTTTATTTTTTCTCTTTCTTGATCATGTAAAGCACTTTGAGGTCCATTATTTGTATGAAAATATGTTATATAAATAAATGTTGTTAGACAGGTTTTGAGTCAAGTCTTAAATTTCAAGTCCCAAAGAATTCATAATGTGTTTAACACCAAATTTACATTTGCTATTTCTTAAATTTACAGTAATCATTTATTACATTTATTGTTACATTTCCAAACTATCAACTCCATGTTAATACAAGATGAACAAAAATGAAGTGCAAATAAACATGTAATGAGAATCAGTTCTCAAAGTGCCGCTGAAAACAACAATACAAGCAGTGCAAACAAATGAGCGGCCAGTTCTATGTATTGTCACACATGTGTGCCCACCTGGAGATGACCTTCCTGTCTCTGTGAGGTAAGTGATACCACTCTGAGACGAGAGGGGGCGCTCACACTGACTGTCTCTCCTTATCCACCTGCAGCTCTGAGATGAAACAAAATGAGGGGAACTGACTCAGCCACAGTGCCCAGAGCTGCCCCTGTCCTACTGGGTGGGACTCATAAAAACCTGCCGGCCCCCCAGAGCATGCTGTCTGCTGTTAGACCCAGAAACTCAACATGAATCAAGCGCCATCGTGTTCACACAACTGCAAAGTCAATTTGTCTATTGGGCTGAAAAGGTGTGTTTTGTTGGGCCATCGTGTCCACTTTTGTTTTGTTTCATTTGACTTCATTAAAGGGGGACACCCAGTTGGTGCCCCGACATTACAAAGCAACTTGTGCAGGTCTGTCCTCCAGTCACCATATCAGCAGACCAATATTGTCTGTTTGGATTATGTGTATTGTCCTTAATGATGTCCATTATATCTGTTCACTGTTGTAATTATCTATCACTTTATATAAAGTGATCAAGTGGGGTAGATTGAAGAAGAGAGATGGTGAGTGTATTGACAAGCTGATCAGGGGCCTCATGTATAACGCCGTGCGTAGAATTCACACTATAACATGGCGTAAGCACAAAAGCGGGATTGTGCGTACGCACAGAAAAATCCAGATGCAGGAATCTGTGCGCACGCATACTTTCACGTTCTTCCACTACATAAATCCCGATTTGCGTGAAAAGTAACGCACGTGCACGCGCCTTCTGTCCCGCCCCAACTCCTCCCAGAATTACGCCTCATTGAATATGCAAATCAATATAAATAGCCTTCTGTGAAAAGACAATGGGAAAAGCACAGGGGAAAATATAAGAATTTTCAGTGAATACCAAGTGGAGGCAAAGGAAAAACGTACTATTGTTGGTTTAAACAGTGGTATAATCAACAAAAGGAAGCTGATCGAGTGACAGAGTGTCAGAAAAACTCGAAAGATCAAATTCACAAAGTCGCACAGTGCCCGAAATAAAAAAGAAATCACATATCAAAGTCGCTGTGAAAAGGCGAGTTGTAGCCACCGTCTGAGTGTCATATGAAAGCTTATTAGGGTACAGAGAAAAAACATAGGCACACAGTGGGAAAAAAGCACGAAATGTCAACTTTAATCTCGAAATTTCCACTTTAATCATGTAGTTTATTTTGCCATTAAAGTAGAACATCATAAACTTCATCTTAAAATCGTTTATTTTACTAGTTTCTCAAGTAGCACGTTAAATGCTTTTTTCTGTGTTTGATCTTCTATGTGCTCTATGTGTGTGAATCACTACGTGCTTCCGTTCTTTCTCTTTCTCCGACAGGACACAGAATCCATTACATTCGAGATATTACAGCTCTCTGAATAATTAAAATACTGAGATGTATACGTGATATCATTTTAATGATGTTGCCTCTTGCATCAACAAGCACCGGCTGTGGAACAGACTACTGCGAGATCTCACTCACAAAAATGCACCTTTAGGTAATAAAACCATTCTTCTTGGTGGAGATTTCCGCCAAATACTGCCTGTTATCTTCTGTGGTTCTCGAGCCCTCACTGTTGCCTCTTGCATCAACAAGCACCGGCTGTGGAACAAAATGAAGGTCCTAAAACTCACAAAACATATGAGAGCTCTCGATAGTGAAACTCAATTTGTTCAATGGCTTCTTCAAGTTGGGGAAGGTAAAACTGGAGACACGGCAGAACTACCTTGTCAATGTTTACCACAACAACAAGACCCAGTTGCTCAGGAATGAAAGCATGTTATTAAACATGGGAACACGGTGGCGCAGTGATTGTTCATATCTCACGCAAGAGGCTTGCTGCACCATGTGCGACCTTCAATGAAATAATTTATTACAGAAGTACAGTCTCTTTCAAACGTACTAACCTCCAATTCCTGTCCATACTTTTCTTTCTCCAATCGCCACACAATTAGCTCTGTAATAGACGTTAAGCCATTTGTAAGCTTAGAACGCCGATTCTTCAAAGCTTTTAAGGAACATTGAAATATCTTCGTAGTGCATGTTTAATTATTCTATTCGTCTATCCTTCCAGTGTCGCGTCAGCACCAGCAAGAATACAGCGCAAGGCAGGAGCTATCCTTGAACTAGCTATACGCTGCGGCACCATGTCCTCACATGTTTAATTATTAGCAATACAGATTATTTAAATGAAGTTAAAGTTTTATCTGTATACTATAAGCAACATATTTTGCTGCATTTCATCTTAAAAATGATATTGTCATCATACGCGCTTTATAAAGTAGCGCAGGTTGTGCAATATTATAACTGTAGTGTAAGTTTACAGTGAGGTGATTGAGTGCGTTTATAGTTCTTGGGATGAAACTGTTTCTGAAACGTGAGGTCCGTACAGGAAAGGCTTTGACGCTTTTTGCCGTGGTTGAGGTAGTGTGTACTTGAAACTGTATACCGATAATTCTCTTTCCGATCATCTGCTGCTGTGATTCCCCACTCAGATACAGTGATATAAATACTCTGAGTGGTGCAGTGAGAGTAATATGGAAAAAGATGATCCACAGTGGCAACCCTTAATGGGAACAGCAAAAAGAAGAACAAGATGCAGTGAGCGTAACAACGCTAAAGCAGTTATGGTATTTGGAATACTATGGCTATTCCCTGGCCCATTATATTGTAGCAGGTTAATTACAATCAGATGCATTACACTAATAAACAATATGCAGTTAATTTCAGTGTATTTATAAAGCCGCCGCCGTGGATGTGGATCTAAGAAAGAAAGGGTGATCGCACAGGAACAGTAGCACTGCTTTGACACTGGGTGCCGCCAGTCTGCAAAACTGGGCAGATAAATTGCGTACGCCAAGGAATGAGTTACCGTGGAAATGTGCGTGGCTTTACGCCAAGTTTAGGTTTTATACATCATGATTTGAGCGTGGAAAGGTTCGTACGCAACATTTCTGTGCGTACGCACCGTTTATACATGAGGCCCCAGGTGAGCAGGATCTGTGGCTGGCATGGAAATGGACTCTCTGGTGATGGTGGCAGAGAGAAGGACACTGTGCAAGCTGCTGTCTGTTATGGACAATGAACATCACCCACTATACACCACCATAATTAATCAGAGCAGTTTGTTTAGTGGTAGTCTGCTATCACAGAACTGCAATATGGACAGATACCAGAGATCTTTAGTCCTCAGAGCCATTAGACTCTTTAACTCTTCATAACAGGGGGTGGTGGTTGAGTTCTGGGCCTGACGCTCCTTCTCTCCTCCTAAGCTGTATTGACTGGATTAGCTGGGCACCACATCAGATATCTCACTATTGGCTCACTGCTCTAGAAGTTTTATTTTGTGTTTTTTTTTGTTATGGGTCACTTCAAACGTGTTATCCTATCAGAATAAGTCATGTTACTTTATTTTATTTTACTTTAATGTTATGTCACTTTAGTATTTGTCACATTAATATTACGTTTAACATAATGTGCCACCTGTCACTTTGATAGTAGTATTATTTGCACAATTCTCACTGCACTGGCATTATTGTATGTAAAAACAACAAGAGTTTCTGTGCCACCTAAAACTGACATCTCCTCTGCTTACCATTTAAGTTCTCCTCAGCAAGCCAAGAGACCACCGGCAAGGGCAGTCATCCTTCACATCGGCTTCTGCCCCAGTCACCTTAGCTGGTCACCGCTGAGGACCCCAAACTCAGCTTGTGTTCCCACCACAATCCCATGGCCTTCAGCAGGGTACCTTGTGAGACCTTCTCATTTCTCCTAACGCCATCCCTCATCCTTCAGGTGAAGCCCACTCAGTGTGGTTGGTCACTCTTGCTTCTTGGGCACAAAGTAGGTTTTGACCTCACCCCTTGACTGCCGTGTGCTCACTCCTCTCACAGCCACTTCTTGACCTCCACTGCATCAGCTCAGCCACAATTCTGCATGTACTTTATTTCTCATTTAACCTCCATCTCCATCTTTCCTTTTTCTTTCCTGTTCAGTTTTGTTCTTGACTATCCTGCTCAGCTCATTTTAAACTCACTGGGGTACAGGTGTCTAATTCCACACCCCAGAACACCAATGAGGACACTGGCTGAACCACACGTGTCTGCAGGTGTAAAGTGCGCTCCGCCAATTCACCACCAACACTCCAGGGCTGCTCTGCTCCCCCACACTACCACATCCACCTGCGCCCCTCTGAGTCCACCATTTTAATTTAAAAACCTGCACACAACCACTGACCCCTGAGATGTGTCACCACACAGCTTTGTATTTAGTAGTAAAGAGAATCACGCAGTGACCAGAGTGACCAGTGGAGTACAGGACTAGTGTGACAGGTGTCCTTAGTGACGTCAAATTATTCACATCTCCAGTCGACTGTTTGATTGTCTGCTGGCATTGAGGAAGACCCTGACTGACTGAAATGATAAAAGAAGGATTTGTGAGGCAGAGGGTTTGGACCTGTGATGACATCAGTGAAGACCACATGTGTATAAAAATATCAAAAAGGCGCTATATACTGGAATATTCAGAAAGTCATGTGACAGCCTACACTTGTCATGTGGTGAGATTCTTGTTTTAATGTCCCACAAGAGACACAAGTGTGAGTTACAAACACAAGAGGGCGCCACTCCTCACACTGGAGTATCTCACTGATACGCCCACTGAGGTAATAATAATAATAATAATAATAATAATAAATTTTATTTATATTGCGCTTTATATTTAACAATCTCAAAGTGCTTCAAAAATAAGAATAAATTAACAAACAAGATAATCTATAAAAATAATTTAACAAAATGTCTTTCTAAAAAGATAGGATTTTAAGTTTCGTTTAAAAACATCAGTTGACTGTGGGGCTCTCAGGTACTCAGGGAGAGAATTCCACAGCCTCGGCGCCACCGAAGAAAGGGCCCTATCACCCATACTGCTAAGCTTAGTTCCCTTGAGGTTGAGGTCACCTTCCCAGAATCCTCTCAGTGTCTCTGGACGTCTACTGCACATGATGTGTATGTTCACCTGTCAGTCACTAAGCCCACTGACAGATATATGTCGATGTCCTGTGTAGACCTGGGGGTCATGTCTTGTAGAATGATGTCGGCCTGTTCAGTCCACTTGGCTATAATGGCGGTCACTTCCTGTGTCTCCCACCTTACTGTCCACACTGCCTTCAGTCCTATTCCTCTCCTCCCTGTCACCTTCTCTTTCTGTGTATGGCTGGCTGGTCATTTCTACTGCTGCTGTCCACCTTTCCTCCTGTTCCTCTGTCTGTCTCTCTCTCTCCTTCTTCTTATCCTCTGCCTTCTCCTCCTCTGTTATTTGTTCTTTTCTTCATTCTGTTCATCTCCTTCTCTTGTCTCTCCTTATCTTTGCTCTTCTATTCTCCTTGTCCTTATCTGTCACTCCAGTCCAGCTCTAGCTGTCCACTCCTCTCTGTCTTCTGTCACTTTAGTCATCTCTTCTCCTCACACTGACTGTGTTTCTCCTCCTTATTCTATTTTAGTGATTTTAACAAACTTTAGTGAGGACATCAGAGGAGTGTAAGGGGGAAAGTGAGAATGGAGGACAGGAACAAGTATGAGATTAAAATAAAGAATGGACAGTGTGGGCTTGTGGGACAAGAAATAAAACAACTGTTTGGACAGAGAGAATGAGGAGAGTAACCAGTGTGGTGAAGGGGCTCAGGGTCACAATGCTGTCTTTATGAATTGAATTATTAAAGGAAATCTGCAGTTTTGTCACCTCACGTCCATCTGTCTGTCCATAAGGGACACTGCAGTCTGTCCTGATTAAACACAGCGTTTGTGTTGTGGGAGTGGAAAAGTCAGAGCAATAATGTGACAAGAAATACAATTCATCAGACACACACACAGATACACACACACACACACACACACACACACACATACACACTCTTGTTGTTCACTTACTTCAGTGCCTCTAATTTGCAGTTTTCACTCCTCAGCCACTCACACAGCTGATCCACTCCTGAATCCTCCATTTTGTTGAAGCTCAGGTCCAGTTCAGTCAGTCGTGAGTGTGGAGAAGAAAGAGCTGAGGAGAGAGCTGAGCAACATCTGTAGGTGAGATCACAACAACACAGGCTGTGGAGAAGAAGAGACAGAAGTGAGGACATGAGGAGAGACAGACAGACAGAAGGACAAACAACACAAAGGTTCAATGGCCACTTGTATTCTGACTTGTCACTGAAGTGTAGTGTGAACACGAGACCCCCACCATTCTTAAAGTAAGGCGCTAAATACCTGTCAGGGTCTACTGCTTTCGCGCTGGACTGACTGGTGCCAAGTCATTCAGACTGACATGTGGACATCAACACTGGATAAGAACGTCACAGACATGAGACTGACGGTGTCCTGCACTCAGGTGACCAGATGGACTTGTCACAGGTGACCATGGGGTGACGATGACAAACTGGAATTTTTGTCTGTCATTTACCACTCAGGACTGGCGGCTCTAGTGGAATAATAATTAAGGAATATCTGTGTCTCTGAAGTGTTATGGAGTCTCCTCTTTTATTTGGTTGTATTATTTTGGTGATACTTTTTCACTTCACTTGCTGTTGTCCCGATGCGTCTTCTATTCACCTGAGTGATTCAGTTCAACCAAATATGAATACAAAATGGGAGACACTGAGCTACAGGAGGAGACCTCTGAAGAGCATTTAGGGGTTTATGTTGACACAACATTTTTATTGTCTAAGTATTGTACAGAAGCAATTAAAAAGATAATATAAAATGTGAGGTTATATCATAGAAACTATTGAATTTAAATCAAGGAACATTATACTCTTACTTTATGATACACCATTGAGAGCACATCTGGAGTACTGAGTGCAGTTCTGGTCTCCTCAGTACAAGAAAGACATAACAGCACTTGAAGATATGAAGAGCAGAGCAACCAAGTGCATTATGGGACCGTCATCATCAGGTTCTTCCATGTGAACCCTGAATACCACGAGGACTGACTGAGGTACTTGATGTTCGGTAGAATGCCTAGAGGGGCTGGGTGGTCTCGTGGCATCGGACCCCCTGCAGATTTTATTTTTTTTCTCCAGCTATCTGGAATTTTTTTTATTTTTTCTGTACTCCCTGGCCATCGGACTTTACTTTTATTAATGTTAATTAGTGTTCCCTAATTTTAATTCTTATTTATTTTTATTTTTTCTCTTTCTTGATCATGTAAAGCACTTTGAGGTCCATTATTTGTATGAAAATATGCTATATAAATAAATGTTGTTAGACAGGTTTTGAGTCAAGTCTTAAATTTCAAGTCCCAAAGAATTCATAATGTGTTTAACACCAAATTTACATTTGTTATCTCTTAAATTTACAGGAATCATTTATTACATTTATTGTTACATTTCCAAACTATCAACTCCATGTTAATACAAGATGAAGAAAATAAACATGTAATGCGAATCAATTCTCAAAGTGCTGCTGAATGCAAGTGTGACAAGAAATAAAATTCATGAGATACACACACACACACACACACACACACACACACACACAAACACACACCGACACACACACACACACTTGTTGTTCACTTACTTCAGTTTCTTTAATTTGCAGTTTTTACTCCTCAGCCCCTCACACAGCTGATCCACTCCTGAATCCTCCATATTATTGACACTCAGGTTCAGTTCAGTCAGTCGTGAGTGTGGAGCAGAAAGAGCTGAGGAGAGAGCTGAGCAACATCTGGAGGTGAGACAACAACGATACAGGCTGTGGAGAAGAAGAAAGAGAAGTGAGGACATCAGGAGAGACAGACAGACAGAAGGACAAACAACACAAAGGTTCAATGGCCACTTGTATTCTGACTTTTCACTGAAGTGCAGTGTGAACATGAGACCACTGACATTCTTATAAAGTAAGGCGCTATATACCTGACAGGGTCTCCTGCCTTCACTCTGGACTGACTGGTGCCAAGTCATTCAGACTGACATGTGGACATCAACACTGGATAAGAATGTCACAGACATGAGACTGATGACATCCTGCACTCAGGTGATCAGATGGACTTGTCACAGGTGACCACAGGGTGAGGATGACAAACTGGAATTCTTGTCTGTCATTTACCACTCAGAACTGGCAGCTGTAGTGGTGACCAGCAGCAGGTCTGTTTGTCTCTGTCTTTGTTGAAGTTTATTTAAGTTTTTTGATTATTTTTTATTAACGAGTTCATTTTCTGAACAGGAATAAAGTAATATTTGTGTCTCTGAAGTGTTATGGAGTCTCCTTTTTTATTTGTTTGTATTATTTTGTGATACTTTTTCACTTCACTTGCTGTCGTCCCGATGCGTCTTCTATTCACCTGAGTGATTCAGTTCAGCCAAATATGAATACAAAATGGGAGACACTGAGCTACAGGAGGAGACCTCTGAAGAGCATTTAGGGGTTTATGTTGACACAACATTTTCATTGTCTAAGTAATGTACAGAAGCAATTAAAAAGATAATATAAAATGTGAGGTTATATCAGAAAAACTGTTGAATTTAACTCATGGGACATTATACTCTTACTTTATAATACACCAATGAGAGCATATCTGCTGCAGTGGTCTGGCGCCCTGCTCAAGGTTTGTGTCCTGCGTTGTGCCTTGTGTTGGATGGGATTGGCTCCAGCAGACCCCCATGACCCTGTGGTCATTATATAGCGGGTTGGACAATGGATGGATGGACCACATCTGGAGTACTGAGTGCAGTTCTTGTCTTCTCAGTACAAGAAAGACATAACAGCACTTGAAGATATGAAGAGCAGAGCAACCAAGTGCATTATGGGACCGTCATCATCAAGTTCTACAATGTGAACCCTGAATACCACGAGGACTGACTGAGGTCATTGATGTTGGGTAGAATGCCTAGAGGGGGCTGGCTGGTCTCATGGCATCAGACCCTCTGCAGATTTTTTTTTTCCTGCCGTCTGGAGTTTCTTTTGGTTTTTCTGTCCCCATTGGCCATCAGACCTTACTTTTCCATCCATCCATTATCCAAACCGCTATATCCTAACTACAGGGTCACGGGGGTCTGCTGGAGCCAATCCCACCCAACACAAGGCAGGACACAAACCCTGTGCAGGGTGCCAGCCCACCGCAGGGCACACACACACACAAACCAAGCACACAAGAGACAATTTAGAATCGTTAATCCACCTAACCTCCATGTCTTTGGACTGTGGGAGGAAACTGGTGTACCTGGAGAAAACCCACGCAGACACGGGGAGAACATGCAAACTCCACGCAGGGAGGACCCGGGAAGCGAACCCAGGTCTCCTAACTGCGAGGCAGCAGCGCTACCATTGCGCCACCACTTTTATTAATGTTAATTAGTATTCCCTAATTTTAATTCTTATTTATTTTTATTTTTTCTCTTTCTTGATCATGTAAAGCACTTTGAGGTCCATTATTTCTATGAAAATATGCTATATAAATAAATGTTGTTAGACAGGTTTTGAGTCAAGTCTTAAATTTCAAGTCCCAAAGAAATCATAATGAGTTTTACACCAAATTTACATTTACTGTTTCTTAAATTTACAGGAACCATTTATTACATTTATTATTACATTTCCAAACTATCAACTCCATGTTAATACAAAGATGAACAAAAATGAAGTACAAATGAACATGTAATGAGAATCAATTCTCAAAGTGCTGCTGAATACAACAATACAAGCAGTACAAACAAATGAGCGGCCAGTTCTATGTATTGTCACACATGTGTGCCCACCTGGAGATGACCTTCCTGTCTCTGTGAGGTAAGTGATACCACTCTGAGACGAGAGGGGGCGCTCACACTGACTGTCTCTCCTTATCCACCTGCAGCTCTGAGAAGAAACCAAATGAGGAGAACTGACTGAGCCGCAGTGCCCAGAGCTGCCCCTGTCCTTCTGGGTGGGACTCATGACAAGCTGCTGACCCCCAGAGGATGGAGTCTGCTGTTGGACCCAGAAACTCAACATGAATCAAGCGCCATCGTGTTCACACAACTTCAAAGGAAATGTGTCTATTGAGCTGAAAAGGTGTGTTTTATTGAGGTCATCGCATCCACTTTTGTTTTGTTTCATTTGACTTCATTAAAGGGGGACACCCAGTTGGTACCCCGACGTTACAAAGCAACTTGTGCAGGTCTGTCCTCCAGTCACCATATCAGCCGACCAATATTGTCTGTTTGGATTATGTGTATTGTCCTTAATTATGTCCATTATATCTGTTCACTGTTGTAATTATCTATCACTTTATATAAAGTGAGCAAGTGGGGTAGCTTGAAGAAGAGAGATGGTGAGTGTATTGACAAGCTGATCAGGTGAGCAGGATCTGTGGCTGGCAAGGAAATGGACTCTCTGGTGATGGTGGCAGAGAAAAGGACACTGTGCAAGCAGCTATCTGTTATGGACAATGAACATCACCCACTATACACCACCATAATTAATCAGAGGAGTTTGTTTAGTGGTAGGCTGCTATCACAGAACTGCAATATGGACAGATACCAGAGATCTTTAGTCCTCAGAGCCATTAGACTCTTTAACTCTTCATAACAGGGGGTGGTGGTTGAGTTTTGGGCATGACGCTCCTTCTCTCCTCCTAAGCTGTATTGACTGTATTAGCTGGGCACCACATCTGATATCTCACGATTGGCTCACTGCTCTAGAAGTTTTATTTTGTGTTTTTTGTTATGGGTCACTTCAAACATGTTATCCTATCAGCATAAGTCATGTCACTTTATTTTCCATCCATCCATTTTCCAACCCGCTGAATCCGAACAAAGGGTCACGGGGGTCTGCTGGAGCCAATCCCAGCCAACACAGGGCACAAGGCAGGGAACCAATCCTGGGCAGGGTGCCAACCCACCGCAGGACACACACAAACACACCCACACACCAAGCATACACTAGGGCCAATTTAGAATCGCCAATCCACATAACCTGCATGTCTTCGGACTGTGGGAGGAAACCGGAGCGCCTGGAGGAAACCCACGCAGACATGGGGAGAACATGCAAACTCCACGCAGGGTGGACCTGGGAAGCGAACCCGGGTCTTCTAACTGCGAGGCAGCAGTGCTACCACTGCGCCACCGTGCCGCCCGTCACTTTATTTTATTTTACTTTAATGATATGTCACTTGGGCGGCACGGTGGCGCAGTGGGTAGCGCTGCTGCCTCGCAGTTGGGAGATCTGGGGACCTGGGTTCGCTTCCTGGGTCCGCCCTGCGTGGAGTTTGCATGTTCTCCCCGTGTCTGCGTGGGTTTCCTCCCACAGTCCAAAGACATGCAGGTTAGGTGGATTGGCAATTCTAAATTGGCCCTAGTGTATGCTTGGTGTGTGGGTGTGTTTGTGTGTGTCCTGTGGTGGGTTGGCACCCTGCCCAGGATTGGTTCCCTGCCTTGTGCCCTGTGTTGGCTGGGATTGGCTCCAGCAGACCCCCGTGACCCTGTGTTCGGATTCAGCGGGTTGGGAAATGGATGGATGGATGGATGGATATGTCACTTTAGTATTTGTCACATTAGTATTATGTTTAATATCATGTGCCACCTGTCACTTTGATAGTAGTATTATTGGCACAATTCTCACTGCACTGGCATTATTGTATGTAAAAACAACAAGAGTTTCTGTGCCACCTAAAACTGACATCTCCTCTGCTTACCATTTAAGTTCTCCTCAGCAAGTCAAGAGACCACCGGCAAGGGCAGTCATCCTTCACATCGGTTTCTGCCCCAGACACCTTAGCTGGTCACCGCTGAGGACCCCAAACTCAGCTTGTGTTCCCACCACAATCCCATGGCCTTCAGCAGGGTGCATCGTGAGATCTTCTCCTTTCTCCTAACGCCATCCCTCAGCCTTCAGCAGAAGCCCACTTGGTGCAGATGGTCACTTTTACTCTTTGGGCACACAGTAGATTTTGTCCTTAGCCCTTGAGTCCCGTGTACTCACTCCTCTCACAGCCACTTCTTGACCTCCACTCCACTGAATCAGCTCATCCACAATTCTTCATTTACTTTATTTCTCATGTAACCTCCATCTCCATCTTTTCATTTTTCTTTCCTGTTCGGTTCTCTTCTTGACTATCCTGCTCAGCTCATTTTAAACTCACTGGGGTGCAGGTGTCTAATTCCACACCCCAGAACACTAATGAGGACACTGGCTGAACCACACGTGTCTGCAGGTGTAAAGTGCGCTCCGCCAATTCACCACCAACACTCCAGGGCTGCTCTGCTCCCCCACACTACCACATCCACCTACGCCCCTCTGAGTCCACCATTTTAATTTAAAAACCTGCACACAACCACTGACCGCTGACATGTGTCACCACACAGCTTTGTATTTAGTAGTAAAGAGAATCACGCAGTGACCAGAGTGACCAGTGGAGCACAGGACTAGTGTGACAGGTGTCCTTAGTGACGTCAAATTATTCACATCTCCAGTCGGCCATTTGATTGTCTGCTGGCATTGAGGAAGACCCTGACTGACTGAAATGACAAAAGAAGGATTTGTGAGGCAGAGGGTTTGGACCTGTGATGACATCAGTGAAGACCATGTGTGTATAAAAATATCAGAAAGGCGCTATATACTGGATTATTGAGAAAGTCCTGTGACAGCCTACACTGATAATGTGGTGAGATTCTTGTTTTAATGTCCCACAAGAGACACAAGTGTGAGTTACAAACACAAGAGGGCGCCACTCCTCACACTGGAGTATCTCACTGACACCCCCATCGAGGTCACCTTCCCAGAATCCTCTCAGTGTCTCTGGACGTCTACTGCACATGATGTGTGTGTCCACCTGTCGGTCACTAAGCCCACTGACAGATATATGTCGATGTCCCGTGTAGACCTGGGGGTCATGTCTTGTAGAATGATGTCGGCCTGTTCAGTCCACTTGGCTATAATGGTGGTCACTTCCTGTGTCTCCCACCTTACTGTCCACACTGCCTTCAGTCCTAATCCTCTCCTCCCTGTCACCTTCTCTTTCTGTGTATGGCTGGCTGGTCATTTCTACTGCTGCTGTCCACCTTTCCTGCTGTTCCTCTGTCTGTCCTCCTCTCTCTCCTTCTCCTTATTCTCTACCTTGTCCTCCTCTTTTATTCGTCCTTTTCTTCATTCTGTTCATCTCCTTCTCTTGTCTCTCCTTATCTTTTCTATTCTATTCTCTTTGTCCTTATCTGTCATTCCAGTTCCGCTCTAGCTGTCCACTCCTCTTTGTCTTCTGTCACTTTAGTCGTCTCTTCTCCTCACACTGACTGTGTTTCTCCTCCTTATTCTATTTTAGTGATTTTTAACAAACTTTAGTGAGGACATCAGAGGAGTGTAAGGAGGAAAGTGACAATGGAGGACAGGAACAAGTATGAGATTAAAATGAAGAATGGACAGCGTGGGCTTGTGGGACAAGATATAAAACAACAGTCTGGACAGAGAGGATGAGGAGAGTGACAAGTGTGGTGGAGGGGCTCAGGGTCACAATGCTGTCTTTATGAATTGAATTATTAAAGGAAATCTGCAGTTGTGTCACCTCACGTCCATCTGTCTGTCCATAAGGGACACTGCAGTCTGTCCTGATTAAACACAGCGTTTGTGTTGTGGGAGTGGAAAAGTCAGAGCGATAATGTGACAAGAAATAAAATTAAAGAGACACACACACAGATACACACACACAGACACACACACACTTGTTGTTCACTTACTCCAGTGTCTCTAATTTGCAGTTTTCACTCCTCAGCCCCTCACACAGCTTATCCAATCCTGAGTCCTCCATGTTGTTGACAGTCAGGTTCAGTTCAGTCAGTTGTGAGTGTGGAGAAGAAAGAACTGAGCAGAGAGCTGAGGAACATCTGAAGGTGAAAACACGTTGAGACAGGCTGTGGAGAAGAAGAGAGAGAAGTGAGGACATGAGGAGAGAAAGACAGACAGACAGAAGGACAAACAACACAAAGGTTCAATGGCCACTTGTATTCTGACTTGTCACTGAAGTGCAGTGTGAACACGAGACCACTGCCATTCTTATAAAGTAAGGTGCTATATACCTGACAGGGTCTCCTGCCTTCACGCTGGACTGAGTGGTGCCAAGTCATTCAGACTGACATGTGGACATCAACATTGGATAAGAACATCACAGACATGAGACTGACGGCGTCCTGCACTCAGGTGACCAGACAGACTTGTCACAGGTGACCACGGGGTGACGATGACAAACTGGAATTCTTGTCTGTCATTTACCACTCAGGACTGGCAGCTCTCATTATTTTAATTTCTTATTTTGTCTTTTAATTTTCTTTTCTTCATTACGTAAAGCACTTTGAGCTACTTTTTTGTATGAAAATGAGCTATATAAAAAAATGTTGTTGTTTCTGCGTAGTGTTGACCAGCAGCAGGTCTGTTTGTTTCTGTCTTTGTTGAAGTTTTGTTTTTATTTTTTGATTAATTTTTAATGATGAGTTAATTTTTTGAACCTGAATAAAGGAATATATGTGTCCCTGAAGTGTTATGGAGTCTCCTCTTTTATTTGTTTGTATTATTTTGGTGATACTTTTTCACTTCACTTGCTGTCGTCCCGATGCGTCTTCTATTCACCTGAGTGATTCAGTTCAGCCAAATATAAATACAAAATGGGAGACACTGAGCTACAGGAGGAGACCTCGGAAGAGCATTTAGGGGTTTATGTTGACACAACTTTTACATTGACTAAGTAATGTACAGAAGCAATTAAAAGATAATATAAAATGTGAGGTTATATCATAAAAACTATTGAATTTAAATCAAGTGACATTATACTTTTACTTTATAATACACCAGTGAGAGCACATCTGGAGTACTGAGTGCAGTTCTGGTCTCCTCAGTACAAGAAAGACATAACAGCACTTGAAGATATGAAGAGCAGAGCAACCAAGTGCATTATGGGACCGTCATCATCAGGTTCTTCCATGTGAACCCTGAATACCACGAGGACTGACTGAGGTACTTGATGTTCGGTAGAATGCCTAGAGGGGCTGGGTGGTCTCGTGGCATCGGACCCCCTGCAGATTTGATTTTTTTTCCAGCCGTCTGGAGTTTGTTTTTTTTTTTTTGTTTTTTTTTTTTGTCCTCCCTGGCCATCGGACCTTACTTTTATTATTATTAATTAGTGTTCCCAGATTTTAATTCTTATTTGTATTGTCTTTTTTTCTCTTTTTTCATCATGTAAAGCACTTTGAGCTCCATTATTTTTATGAAAATATGCTATATTAATAAATGTTGTTAGACAGGTTTTGAGTCAAGTCTTAAATTTCAAGTCCCAAAGAAGTCATAATGTGTTTAACACCAAATTTACATTTGCTCTTTCTTAAATTTACAGGAATCATTTATTACATTTATTGCTACATTTCCAAAATATTAACTCCATGTTAATACTTTAAATTTTAAGTACAAAATCTGATCTGTGTCTTCTTACTGAAACCTGTCTTAGTAAATGTGACACTGTCCCCCTAGCAGAGGCGTCACCAGATGGCTACTCGTTCCTTCATAAGTCTAGAGATTCAGGTCGAGGAGGAGGCCTTGGAATAATTCATTGTAACAAAATACAAATCACTTCTAAAAATTTAGGCAACTTTACATCCTTTGAGGCATTCATTTTAAATATTAAAACAGATTCCAACACAATTATAGTGCTAGTCTATAGACCACCAGGGCCGTATACATTGTTCATGTCTGAATTTAGCAACCTTTTATCTGACTTGGCTATAAATTATGATCACGTAGTACTGATGGGGGATTTTAATGTACACTTTGATGTGGAAACTGACACTTTTAGCAAATGTTTTACTTATTTGTTAAATTCAGTAGGATTTTGTCAGAATGTCAAAGGTCCAACTCATAATCATAACCACACATTAGATTTAATTATAACTTACAAAGTTGAAATTCAAAATTTAATTATTACTCCATTAAATGAAGTTATTTCTGATCATTACTTAATTACATTTGATTTAGTCCTGCCCTTGCCAACACACTCCCAGATTAAAACAAAGACAGTGCGACATCTAGATTGTAATTCTGCTTCAAAATTTATAGATACTTTGAGTAAGTCGAGTGTAATTGTGGAAAACCATTTAGATCAGTTAACATCAAATGTAAACACAGAAAACAATTTAGATGAGCTAACATCACATTATAATGTGACCTTGAGAGATGCTCTGGACACAGTGGCTCCCCTTAAACAAAAGTGATCAAAGCACATAGAAACTCTCCCTGGTTTAATGAAAACACGCGAGCTCTTAAATTAGAGTGTCGAAAACTGGAACGCAGATGGAGAACAACAAAGCTACAGGTCTTTCAAATTGCATGGACAGAGAGTGTTAATAAATATAAAAAAGCCCTCTTTAAAGCTCGCTCAGAATACTATTCTACATTAATAGATAACAATAATAAAAATCCTCGGGTACTGTTTAGAACAGTGGCTAAATTAACAAATGGAAATTCAGATCAACAGTGCAAAATACCAACAGACATTAGCAGTACAGACTTTATGAACTTCTTCAATGAGAAAATTAAAAATATAAGATCCCAGATCTCTGCATCACAGTACAAACCAAATACTAGCTTAGCAGACCCTGTCTCACATTGCACTCAGCACTTTAGTAATTTTAATCCTGTAACTGAGCAGGAAGTCTTAACTTTAATTTCTAAAATGAAGCATACTACTTGTTCCCAAGATCCAGTGCCAACAAAACTAGTAAAAAGTGCAATGGATGTTCTTGCAGCGCCTATCCTAAACATTATCAATAGTTCATTATTGCATGGCACAGTACCTGATACACTAAAAGTGTCAGTCATTAAACCATCACTTAAAAAGTCAGACCTTGACCCACATATACTAAATAATTATAGGCCTATTTCAAATTTACTGTTTCTCTCTAAAATACTAGAAAAAGTAGTCGCCAGTCAGCTTCAGATACACCTTACGCATTACAATTTATTTGAGAAATTCCAGTCTGGTTTTCGCACTGGTCATAGTACAGAAATGGCATTAAAACGGGTTGTAAATGACATTCTGATATCCTCTGATGAAGGAAACTCCACTGTAATTATGTTGTTGGACTTAAGTGCAGCATTTGACACCATTGACCATTCTATTTTACTGCACAGGCTAGAAAATGATGTTGGGCTTACAGGCACCATGCTCGCTTGGTTTAGTTCTTACTTATCAAATTGATTCCAATATGTACAGAAATGTGCTGACAGTACTCCATCATTATACACAGAAGTTCAATATGGTGTCCCGCAGGGATCAGTACTTGGACCTTTACTGTTTTCACTGTACATGCTTCCACTGGGATCTCTCATTAGGAAACAAAATGTTAATTTTCACTCGTATGCAGATGACACCCAGTTATACCTTTCATTTAAATGAGATGAAGTTTCTCCAATGCTGTCTTTAATTAGTTGTTTTAGTGAATTAAAGGAGTGGATGAATAAGAACTACTTGTCTTTAAATACAGATAAAACAGAGATGTTAATTGTTGGAGGGAATGATGCTGATCACAACAATATTTTGTCATCATTTAACTCAGTGGGAATCCCAGTCAATTTTACTGAATCAGCCCACAATCTAGGAGTTATCTTTGACTCTAGCATGTCATTTAAAGCGCATATTACAAAGTTGTCCAAAACATGTTTCTTCCATCTTAAAAATGTTAGGAAATGAAGGCGCTTTTTAAATAAACAGGATTCTGAGAAACTAATTCATGCATTTATCTCTAGTAGGATTGACTACTGCAATGCGGTGTTCACTGGATGTTCAAACTTTTCTTTATACAGCCTCCAGTTAATCCAAAATGCGGCTGCGAGAATTATTACAAGAACAAGAAAATACGAACACATAACTCCAGTTCTTAAATCCCTGCACTGGCTCCCGGTTAAGTTTAGGGCAGATTTCAAAATCCTTCTTTTAACATATAAAGCATTAAATGGTCGAGGTCCGGCTTACTTGTCTGAACTTATCATGACTTACAAACCTGAGCGCACATTAAGATCTCAAAATGCCGGTCTGCTTATGATTCCAAGGATTAATAAAATAACAGTGGGAGGTCGAGCTTTTAGTTACAGGGCCCCTAAACTGTGGAATGGTCTGCCTGCTACTATAAGAGATGCCCCTTCGGTCTCAACTTTTAAATCCCAGCTGAAGACTCACTACTTCAGTTTAGCATATCCTGACTAGAGCTGCTGATTAACTGTACAGACTGCATCTCTGTTGTTAGTCATTAGCACTTAAACATAAGTAACATGACAGTTATAATTGTATACTAACCCTCACTTATTCTGTTTTTCTTCTCGGTACTCAAATGTGGCACTTGGTGCCACAGCCCACCTGCCAGGTTGTTTTGCCTGCCTAAGGAAAAGTCATCCCAGATGGAGGATCGCAGGAATCGTGGGAAAGAGGGGTCCTTTCATCGGATTGGCTGGCCCAGCACTGTTTCAGCCGTGGAATGGCCAAATGGGGGAGGCAGCTTGAAGGATGAGGTCTCCAGGACTCTACACAAATCCAAATCTTATTATGGGATATATCATCTACTGTTAAATTCTGCTCTGTACTTCTAAAATTTATATTTTTTATTTCTTACTATATTGAGGAATTGTTCTGTTTTGTGAACTGCATTGTATTGTATTGACCCCCTTCTTTTGACACCCACTGCACGCCCAACCTACCTGGAAAGGGGTCTCTCTTTGAACTGCCTTTCCCAAGGTTTCTTCTATTTTTTCCCTACAAGGATTTTGTTTTTTTTGGGAGTTTTTCTTTGTCTTCTTAGAGAGTCAAGGCTGGGGGTCTGTCAAGAGGCAGGGCCTGTTAAAGCCCATTGCGGCACTTCCTGTGTGATTTTGGGCTATACAAAAATAAACTGTATTTTATTGTAATACAAAGATGAACAAAAATGAAGTGCAAATAAACATGTAATGAGAATCAATTCTCAAAGTGCTGCTGAATACAACAATACAAGCAGTGCAAACAAATGAGCAGGCCAGTTCTATGTATTGTCACACATGTGTGCCCACCTGGAGATGACCTTCCTGTCTCTGTGAGGTAAGTGATACCACTCTGAGACGAGAGGGGGCGCTCACACTGATTGTCTCTCCTTATCCACCTGCAGCTCTGAGAAGAAACCAAATGAGGAGAACTGACTCAGCCACAGTGCCCAGAGCTGCCCCTGTCCTTCTGGGTGGGACTCATGACACGCTGCTGACCCCCAGAGGATGGAGTCTGCTGTTAGACCTGGAAACTCAACATGAAGCAAGTGCCATCGTGTTCTCACAACTGCAAAGTCAATTTGGCTATTGAGCTGAAAAGGTGTGTTTTGTTGGGCCATCGCGTCCACTTTTGTTTTGTTTCATTTGACTTCATTAAAGGGGACACCCAGTTGGTGCCCCAACATTACAAAGCAACTTGTGCAGGTCTGTCCTCCAGTCACCATATCAGCAGGTCAATATTGTCTGTTTGGATTATGTCTATTGTCCTTAATGATGTCTATTGTATCTGTTCACTGTTGTAATTATCTATCACTTTATATAAAATTTAATATAACTTTACTTTCTACCTATTTTTAGTTTTCTTCATTATCACGTTAAAAGTGTTTTCTTTCTTTTTGTTCATTTCTTTATATTTCTATGTATTTCGCTTTGCCTATTAATTTCTATTATATATACAGGCAAAACTATTACGAAAATAATGAAGTTTAAGCTTTGGGGCTCAGATGGGACTTTAGTTTAGTTTGGGTGTCTACTGTATGAGAAGGGGTTTTAAAACATTATAATTATAATTAGATAGTGGCATTCAATACAAAATATTTGTTAAAATTGCTGATTAAAGGGATCCCATTAATAGGGCACCAAAAATGTAGGTTTGTTACTGATTATATATTCCTTTTTTGGTTATTACTTTTGTTTTATCTAATCAGTACTCTTTACATTTTAATATGCTAGAAGTGTGTGTTATCATTTAATATTTTCACATATTATTACTGTAATCCCCCTTGTGTTATATTCAATCATCTCTATTGCCAAATGTCACCCTGGGGACAAGCAAAGTCTATCTATCTATCTATCTATCTATCTATCTATCTATCTATCTATCTATCTATCTATCTATCTATCTATCTATCTATCTATCTATCTATCTATCTATCTATCTATCTATCTATCTATCTATCTATCTAAAATAACATTTAGAGATATCTCAAAATACATTTCAGACATCTTAAAAGGCAATTTACTTTTTAAGATGTCTAAAACTCATCTTGAGATATCTTAAAATAAGTTTCTTAACATTTTAAGGTATCTGTAATAAAATTTGGGATATCTGAAATGAATTTCAAGATATCTCAAATACATTCTCAGAAATCTCAAAATAATTTCCTGGGCATTTCTTGACATCTCAAAACCCTTTCAAGATCTCGAAATTGCTTCATGCAAAATGTCTTATTCTTTCAATGGAACATCCAGTCTATTTCAAGATATCTCAAAATACATCTGAGATAACTTGAAATGCACAGGAAGTTATTTGAGAAATACTGAAACTGTATTTGAGATATTTTGAAATGTGCAGGATGTCATTTAGAGATATCTTTTAAAGTATTTTAGATATCTGAAAGTGGACAGAAAGCTGTTTCAAGGTATCTGTAAATGTATTTCAGCACTGAAAAAAATCATTCTTTGGTCTAGCTTATTTTACTCATATAAATGAGTTTATTTTACATACAAATGGTAAAATTTAGAATGTACTTATATTTACTAGTTTACCCAACAAAATACAGGGACTTTCAACTTTACATTACTTATTACATTGCCTCTACTAAGTTTTTTGTTTAAATCCAATTATACATAGTTGGGCGGGCTTTTACTTTTGCGCATGCACACTGAGCAATTTCTCATTCATGGACAGTGATCATCATACGGGTATGCTCACTGAAGAGCTTCTGATTTGTGCAAATGAATCACCTGATTTATATTCATCGAACTGGCGGGTCTTTAAACCATTTTTCTTTACATTTCTTGGAATTGGTAAGATATTAATTATTTATATTTTATATCAGTTTTTTTATGTGCGCAGTTTTGTTAAGACGTTAATAACTTACATTCCATATAAGCTACGATAATGTGAACAGCTTGTTAAGATGTTTATGTACTGCGGTTTAATCGCAGGCATATAGGTAAGTATTTTTGTTGTTAATTTGTCTACAACTCTCCAAAGAACTGACTGACTTATAGCGTGAAAGTGTGTGATTATAGTATTTATTACAAGTAACTTTTATTCTCCTCGTAATCAAAACCTGTTGAATGTCCTTTTTTTTTCCTCTTCCAAACGCCATTTTTCGAGCACTTGTTTCGCGATAATCAAAGTTTGCACAATTTGCAACTGGATTTATAAATTACATAGAGAAATTAATTATCTGAAGACACGGAGATGTACAGTTGCTCGTGTAAGTTTAAAAAATCTTTAACAATGATCTTACATTCGGCGTACTTTTTAAAATACTTGAGTATACAGTATTGCAAGTTTCAATATAAAGGTACTTCCTGGGTAAAAACAAAGTTTCAGAACAGGTAACTTATGATGCGACAAAAACGTCATTGCAAGGGAGAAAATGGGGAAACTTAAAGAAGACTACAAGGCATATCGTTTCTGCGTTATTAAGTTGTTGAATTGATATTTTATGTATTATATTTTTATGATTCATGGCACATAAAATGGTTATTTATAAGAGGTATTCATTATTTTCTATCAGAATTTTGAATATATTCTCTTAGTATACTATTTCGTATGGATAGCAGGTGGCAGCCAGTATTAACAGATAATTTGTATACTAGCTTATAAAGCAGATATATCTCTTAGAGTTATGTAATTATGTTATTATGGTAAAGATAAATTATTTGGAAATCACAAGTAAAATTAATTTTGTCATTTGTTTACTATTTTTACACAAACACATTATACATTCATGCAAAATGTTTTGTGTGTTTAAATTTATGACAGGTAATCACCAGAAAATATATATTTATAGCTGCACTTGATACTACTCCATGTCTAAAATTACATATTTATTTTTAATAATTAATGCTGCATTATTTGCAATTCTTGTAGGTGTGAAATGAGGTGGTATTGTAATTGCTGCAGATCTGCTTAAGCACTACTGACTTCTTCATAGCAGTTCATGGTCAGATTTGTGCAGTAGCAGAAGCAAAGCACCCATGTTTAAAGGAGCCAGGCTCTTAGTCTGGTTATTATGGTTGGCAGACCAGCTTAAAATATAAAATGGCCAATTACAGGACAACATTAAGGTCCCTTGGATGCCCTGAGCTGAATTCATTAAAGAAGCAGTTGCAGGAAAAGTCTTCAGCAAGAAATATTAAAAAACCCAAGAAGGCTGAAGTGAATTGTCTTCCACCTTATCCAGCTGGGGAAATACAACAAAGTCTTGAAAAAGAAAGAGAGGAGCTTTTGAGTGAGGTGAGGAAGAAAGATAATCACAGTGTTATCACCCAAAAAATGGCCAAAACATTTTCTCTCCGAAGGATTGAAGATTTCAAAGCAAGATGGCCAGCTCTCTTCAATGCCACTCAGGTACTGAAAAAATGTAAGTAATTTATCTTCTAAATTATTTTGCTTTGTTAAAGTTTCTTTTTTTCTGTGTAATATGGTGTAGTTTTAGAGCTTTTTAAATAAACACCTGTTTGTTATCATTTCAGAATTGTTTGTAATTAGTTCCACTTTATGGTTTGTGTTCTATGTGTGCAGATCAGCAAAGAATTCCTAAGAATCCCAACAATCCATCTGGTTGCAAAGTTTACGTCTTCCCTGGATAAATTCACACCAAGGCTGATAAGCATTTTCCGTAATAAGGGAGGTGCCGTAGAAAAAGAAATCCAGATGATGCTAGATATCTTATGGGGTAAGAAGCATAAGTAAATTCTTGCAGAGATATTTATTAAATGACCTGGTTTGGTTGCTTCTTCACAATGCCTCTTAATACTGATTTAAACAGGAAAATACTCTCCACGAGTGAAGAGAGCTTGTTCTCTGCTGTGTGATAAAGTACCTTGGTGACAATGTGGAGGATCTTCTCAGAGTACAGTATGTGGTAAGTGGATCAGTTTTATTGTTTTTCCTCTTCTGTTTGCGGAGATAGAGCCGGTATCTCAATATTGCATTGACTGAGTGGAGTTAAAAAACAAAAAAAAAACTCTAATCTATACAATGACAACTTTAAGAAACTAATAAATAAAATATATACTACTATAATATGTTAGTAACACTATATTCTTTCACTCAGTAGTTTATATTACTTTCATTTTTATTTGCTTTGACAGTATATCACCCTGTTGCATGTCAAAAATAACACATATGGATGCTGATGTATAAAACATTGAAAACCAAAGAAATGACCAAGTCAAGTTTAGAAAAGGCTTAAAAGAAAAGCAATTGATTTCATTTGTTGGGTGATGCCCTCTACACTGGATGTCATCCATCCTGATTATAAAACATTAGTAATGTGAAATTTTTTCACGAACACTTTGATATTGTTTGGTACTATATAGAATTAGTTTCTATTAAATTGTATTGTGTCACAATTTGCTTTGCTTTTTTTGCTTTAAAACCTGAGATTGAAATTCTTCTCAGCCAGCTCTACCAGTATAGGACAAGGAACAGTTAAAGTGTTTATTTTTTGGTGGAGTATTCTTTTGAAATATAGATGTATTTGTTATTGATATTAATTATGGCATTTTATTTTCTTTAGGATGTTGAAGCTGATAGTATTCAGTCTGACTGGAGTCAGTATGCTCTCAAACTAATTGTGGCAAAGCATGAAGGAGCTCCTGATGCAGAACCAGCAGATGTTGGTGTGATTGTTGAGTAAATTAAATCTGTAAATAATTCTGGTGAATCTGCAACAGCATGTGCCATGTTACTATGTGTTATATATTCACTGAATCTAAGTTACCCTAAAGAGCTCAGATATAGCCAGTCAGTCATTTCCTAACCCGCTATATCCTAACTACAGGGTCACGGGGGTCTGCTGCAGCCAAAGGGACTAATGCCGGACAGGGCGCCAACCCACCGCAGAGCTCAGATATACTTTAGAAGTATTCCAAAAATTGTTTTTGGAATTGAGTGGTCTCAAACGTAGCTCAAAAGTTCTTTCTTTAAAAAAACAGGTTAATGTGCTAATGTTAGTGCTTTATTTTTTGCATCAGCTTTATTTACTGCAATATTAGAAGACCATATTGTTTTGTATATACAGGGTATGACCATATTTTGGTCAAAAAAAGCATTGTTTACTGGATTTTTTTTTGTATTTACCTACCAATATAGAGGCCCTATTTTACATAAGAATTTGTTAAGGTGGGCTGCACGGTGGCACAGCAGTAGTGCTACTGCCTCACAGTTAGGAGACCTGGGTTCACTTCCCAGGTCCTCCCTGCATGGATTTTGCATGTTCTCCCCGTGTCTGTGTGGGTTTCCTCAGGGTGCTCCGGTTTCCTCCCAGAGTCCAAAGACATGCAGCTTAGGTGCATTGGCGATCCTAAATTGTGCTTGGTGTGTGTGCCCTGCGGTGGGCTGGCGACATGCCCGGGGTTTGTTCCTGCCTTGCACCATGTGTTGGCTGGGATTGGCTCCAGCAGACCCCCATGACCCTGTAGTTAGGATATAGCGGGTTGGATAATGGATGGATGGCCCTACTTTACACAAGATTTTGTTAAGGTTATTAAGTTTACAGCTTCACAGTTAACCTTATTTTATAAAAGTTACATACTGTGAACTAGCAAACATTTAGAAGGAAATGAACAATTTGGATTTTAAAGTAAATTTCAGTGTTAATGAGCCCATAAGATGGCTGTAGGCTTTTGCGAAGAGAAAATAAAGGTAAAATAAAATCTACATTGTAATTACTGTTATTTGTAAAGAAAAATATTGTAATAATGTTTTATACATTAAAATACAAAAACTATACTCTTGTGCTTTTTGTGCTTTTTTCCACTTTTATGACTTCTGTTTGAAAAGGTAAGAATATTGAGTTACGCTTACTCAAAAAAATTATGGCAATCAATTGCGTAAACCTTTTTAAGTTTATTCCAATTAAAATCTTGTGTAATTTATACATACACCATTTGAGTAGGGTTAAATTATGAACACTAGTTGTTTCAACTTAAAAAAGTAATAATTTTGTAAAAGAAAATGTTAGTTAATCCAACAAATTCTTATCACATTTTTATTTTCACTCAACTCAAAAAGCAATGTTAAATTTACATTAATACCATTGTAGGATTTACTTAAAAGTAGTGTTAGTTGAAAGAACTTAAAAAGGTGAATGCAATTGATTGCCATAATTTTTTTAAGTTTATCCAACAAGTTATTTTTTTCAGTGAGGTATCTTAAGTTGTATTGTAGATATCTGAAAATGCTACTGAGATATCTGGAAACAATTTAATGTCTTTTTAAAGATATCTCAAATAATCTCAATTTGAGATATATCTTGAAATGCATTCTAAGATTTCTCAAGTGGAGCAAAGACCTAATTTAAGATATCATGAAATGAATTTGAGATATCTAAAAATGTATTTTACATATCTCAAACAACATTGAATTTCAAGATTTGTCAAATGCTTTTTTAAGATATCTTAATTATATTTTCAGATATCTTAAAATAACTGTGTGTAGCACCCTCCTAGTTGGGTATAGTAGTGAACTCAGAAGAGTTTACTTGACGGTAAGTGAACGTGGGATCCACATTAAACAACTCCCAATAAATTTTAATAACCAATGGGTCCAATGAAACAATTATTATTTATAATTGTTACACTATTTCAAAGTAATGATTTGTAAGCACTTCACACAATCATGGGAAAAAAAACAACAAACAAACAAACAAACAAACAAAAAAACCATAAAACACATTTATTTAAACACACCGCTTATGGGATATTATCACAGTTCAACTTAACTGAATTTGTCTGAATTACAGCACAACAAAAGTTCACACCTAGAAATCAACAATAAATATATAGGTGTGTATATATATATATATATATATATATATATATATATATATATATATATATATATATATATATATATAAATCGTTGGCGCGCTTAGTTGGAGCTCATACGCAGTACATAACTTCACGTGTACTCACGGTGTCCTTCCAGAACTTTTCCCCGCACTTCTCATTTTCCTCCGTGGTTAAACACAGGAATCTCACAGCTCCGTCGGGGATGACATCAGCAGCTTCGTCTTAATGCGGGATTTATTTGCGTTCCCTGATTAGTTGTTGCCTCCTGTGATATTTCTGATACTGCTTATTTTCATTTTCTCCTTCTGGGATAAATCATGTCAGACGTATTTCGTGCCAGCGGTCCTCCAAAAAGTCCTTATCACCGAGCTCTATATCGCTAAAAAAAAAAAAAACCCGACTGCGCGGCTGCGTTTTTCTCTTCGACAGGTGAGGCGTCCACCTGCTTGGCGCGCGAGTGCCCTTCCCGCTCTCCTGTGGCGGCGAAAGCCACGCGTTCACTTAGCGTCAAGTAAACTCTTCTGAGTTCACTACTATACCCAACTAGGAGGGCGCTACATGTACAATCTGCGATATCTCAAATACAATTTGAGATATCTTAACATAGACAGGAAGTCCTATTGAACGAATAATAGGAGGTGATTTTGAGATCTTTAAATGCATTTCAGATATCTTGAAATAGATGCTGTTGTGATGTGAAATTTTGCATACAAGTTGATAAATATGTTGTATGTCTTTATTTGTAACTGAGAGAAAAGCCAAGCAAAATGACACCTTTTATTGGCTAACTAGAAAGATTACAATATGCAAGCTTTCGAGGCATCTTGCCTGAAGAAGGGGCCTGAGTTGCCTCGAAAGCTTGCATATTGTAATCTTTCTAGTTAGCCAATAAAAGGTGTCATTTTGCTTGGCTTTTCTCTACATTCATAATGGCTAACACGGTACAACACCCTAGTACTACTTTGTAACTGAGACAAAGCAATGTAATATTAGTTTTATATTATTGGTAATAACAGCAATGGTTTTATGGTTTAAGACCCCCCTCCCCCCCTTTTGGAATTTTATGACAGGGTTGGGTGAAGCACCTCAAACAAGTTTAGTAAGTGTTTCTCTGTTGAAGTCTCTCAGTCAATCCACACAGGAAAGCCAGGCTGTCTAACTGGCAAGTTTCACGCGGTAGGTGTGAAGGCGTTCTTTGTCCCATTGGTCTGAAGTGTGGCTGTTTGGAAGTGGATTGTATCAGAAGACGGGTTGAGAAACTTCACATTTTCTTCTTGTTGTGGGTTACTAGTTGTCACTTGTCACATAGCCATGTGCACAGAATTGTCCCCAAGCTATTCTCAGCTCTTCCTCTCCTGCTTTTCTCCAAGCTGTGCTGGGCCTTTTTCTAGTCCTCCCAGTTCTTTGTCTTGGCCCAGTCGTGTGAGGTCAGGCTTGAACCTGAGTTTGTCCTTGTTGTACTTAGCAGTTGTTTTGTGCAAATGTCCACTTGTCTGTTTTAAAGACATTGAAATATGTTGACTTAAAGTCGCCCTGTGACTCCTCTGTGGCCTCTCTGATCCCTGTGCTCTTAACTGGCTTGTGATGGCATTGGTGGCCTGCAGTTGTCACACTCACATGAAACTGAGACGTCAATAGTCAAGTCTGAGGATGAGCCGAGTAATAAGAACACAAATGAGCAAAAGGAGATGATAAGTGCTGAGTGATCTTATGATACAACTGAACAAAGTGTTCAAAACCTAAATAAAGTGAAGTGCTTCTTCAATAAATAAGTTAATAAATAAATAAATTAATTTTCCCCAATAAAAAGAGTGTTCATTGGTGGAGGTTAAAAATCACAGTAAAAACAGTCAATAAATAATCTGTAGATAAAAATGAGGCAGGTTTTGACCTTGGCCCTTTAGTGCCGTGTCCTCACTCCTCTCACAGCCACTTCTTGATCTCCACTCCACTGAATCAGCTCAGACACAATTCTGCATTTACTTTATTTCTCATTTAACCTCCATCTCCATCTTTTCATTTTTCTTTCCTGTTCAGTTTTGTTCTTGACTATCTTGCTGAAGCTCATTTTAAACTCATTGGGGTGCAGGTGTCTAATTCCACACCCCAGAACACTAATGAGGACACTGGCTGAACCACACGTGTCTGCAGGTGTAAAGTGCGCTCCGCCAATTCACCACCAACACTCCAGCTGCTCTGCTCCCCCACACTACCACATCCACCTACGCCCCTCTGAGTCCACCATTTTAATCTTAAAACCTGCACACAACCACTGACCCCTGACATGTGTCACCACACAGCTTTGTATTTAGTAGTAAAGAGAATCACGCAGTGACCAGAGTGACCAGTGGAGCACAGGACTAATGTGACAGGTGTCCTTAGTGACGTCAAATTATTCACATGTCCAGTCAGCCATTTGATTGTCTGCTGGCATTGAGGAAGACCCTGACTGACTGAAATGACAAAAGAAGGATTTGTGAGGCAGAGGGTTTGGACCTGTGATGACATCAGTGAAGACCATGTGTGTTTAAAAATATCAAAAAGGCGCTATATACTGGATTATTGAGAAAGTCCTGTGACAGCCTACACTGATCATGTGGTGAGATTCTTGTTTTAATGTCCCACAAGAGACACAAGTGTGAGTTACAAACACAAGAGGGCGCCACTCCTCACACTGGAGTATCTCACTTACACGCCCACTGAGGTCACCTTCCCAGAATCCTCTCAGTGTCTCTGACGTCTACTGCACATGATGTAATGGCCGACCCCTTACCCAGCCGGCAGCTACACCTCCAAGACCTGTGACCTGTATAATTTACTAACTATTTATGACCACCACCAAACTAATAAAGTGTCAGCACCATATATATATATATATATATATATATATATAATAGTAAAACCCTCCCTTGTCCCAGTAACATATAACACAAACAAGAATACAAATGAATGATATACGGAACGAATGATTGTGAGTCTGTTTATAAAGACTGTCCTGAATACAGATGACTGAACTAGAGATAAATGAGTTGTTTGATTTTCCCAGCAATTGGAGCAATCTCACCGTGATTCCACGGCGCGTTGTGGATGAAGATCCGACCCTGGGGTCTCTGCAGATGAGGGATGGAAGACAGTCCGGCGGAATGAAAAACAAACGATTGTAAAAGCATGATGTGAAAAAACAGCAGGTAAGTTGATCCGTGATTGTGAAAAAATAGTCTCCTTCTTTCTCCTCCCCTCTCTTATTTTTTTTCTGGCTATTCCCTCCTGATTGCTTAAATAGTCCTGTGACGGATGTAATTGATTAATAGTGAACAGGTGTTTTCCAGGTTTGAGGTTGTGGTCTTCTTCCATTATCCGTCCCCCTTTAAAGGACGGCATTCAATGACACACACATAAACAGCAAACGGGACAATGGAAACAAGACGCACTCAGTACTAACATTTGACAACACTAACTATGTAGCCCCGCTACATTTCCCCCCACCCCTCAACCTTGGACAAGGGGGGGGCCGAAGTACGGCTTGAGATTGGCCACATGGATAGTGTCTAGCTTGGAGTTAGTGCCGATACCCCTTTGAATCTGGAAATTGACTGGACCTGTTTGAGAAATGATTTTGGCTGGACTTAACCATTTAGGCGCTAGCTTGGCGGAGAACCTTTGCTGGCATCCGAGAGATGGTGAGCTCTAATCCAGACCAAATCACCCGGCTGAAAGTGCGCTTCCTTACGCCGGGCATTGTACAACTTGGCATGTCTGGATGTCGAACTCACCAACCTCTGTTGGATTCTCCGCTGTAATTCCTCTAGTTTAAATAAATTACTGTAGCTGGTGATTTCTGGACTAGGGACTCTGGGAAGGAGTTGGTCAAGCTGGCCCTTCAGCTGTCTGCCCAGCGCAACCAAAGCAGGCGTCTCACCTGTGGCTTCATGCACAGCGGTATTCAGGGCAAACCGGAGCTCAGGGAGCCATTTATCCCAATCCTGATGGCGTTCACCCACATAAGAGGCGATCATGTTCTTCAGGGTCCGGTTCACTCACTCTGTCATGTTGGCCTGGGAATGGTAAGCTGTTGTCAAGTTTTTCTTCACTCCCCAGGCTGTATAAAGTTCATCCAAAATAGAGATCATGAACTGCGGACCCCGGTCTGAAATGATGTCCTTCAGCACCTCCCAGCAGGTGAAGATTTCGTTCTTCAGGGTGGAGCATATTTTGTTGGTTTTAGCATCTGTTAATGCAAACAGCTCCACCCACTTTGAAAAATAATCAATCACCACCATCAGGACGGTTTTCCTCGAGCTGGTAACAGGAAATGGCCCCATCAGGTTGATTCCCAAAGTCTCCCCCGGTCCATCAGCGATTGTCGATTGTAAAAATCCTACCGGTTTACCAGGTGGGTTTTTGAGCTGCTGGCAAGTTATGCACTTCTTCATGTGGTGGCAAACGTCTTTCCGGACAGACGGCCACCACGCAACCCCTAGGATCTTCAATAAAGTTTTTGTCCTTCCAAGGTGACCACCTAAAGGACTGTCATGATAAAAATTCAGAAAGTCGGGGACGAGTTCTTCCAGGACCACTAGTTGGTGTTGTAGACCCCCAAGGGAGGATGGAATGGTCCTGTACAGAACCCCCTGGTCAGTACGCTGCTGCCCAAGTCCCTCCCTGATGTTCTGGCAGAATGGACTGGTGGCTTGTGTTTGAGCCAGGTCTTGAAGGCTTCTTGGCAGAGGGAGGACCATCTTCTTTGCCTCTGCCAAACACACCATCCCCGGTGGCTCTGACAGCCTGGACAGAGCATCAGGCACAATATTGCCACAGCCCTTCTGATAGGTCACCTTGAAAGTAATGTTCTGGAGGCGGAGTACCCACCTGGTTAGACGGGAAGAGGTGTTCAGGTGATTAAATACCCAGGTCAGAGCGTGATGGTCAGTGTACACTTCAAATTCAACCTCCTTCAGATAGTGTCTCCATTATTCCACAGCCCACACAACAGCCAAACATTCTTTTTCAGCCGTCGAATAATTCAGCTCAGCGCCGTGCAATGCTCAAGAGGCGTAAGCGATGACATGTTCAGCCTGGTGGATTTTTTGAGTGAGCACGATGCCAAGCCCCAGGTTGATGGCATCCATTTGTACCTGGAAAGTGAGCTACGGATCTGGCTGGACCAGAACGGGCAGCTTTTGAAGATGGTTCTTTAGTTGCTCGACCGCGTTCTGGCACTCCGTTGTCCACTCCCACAGGATATCCTTTTTCTTAAATAGTTTAAGGGAGCCACTATATCAGCCATCCTGGGAATGAACTTATGATACCACCCCACTAACCCAAGGAAACATTGTAAAGATTTCAAATCCGTGCTCGTGGGGTAGTCTCGAATGGCTAAGGTCTTCTCGGGGTCTACAGCGACCCCCTCAGATGAAAGAATGTGCCCGAGGAAGCAGATGTGGGGTTGAATGAAGGAAGATGTTGTCCAAGTCCTGGAGATGTTGCTTAATAGAAGGGGAGTAAACACTGACGTTGTTGATGCAAACAAAGTAGATCTTGCCTATCAACCCCCTCAAAACTTGTTTCATGAGCCGCTGGAAGGTGGCCCCAGCATTTTTAAGCCCAAAAGGCATGACTTTGAACTGGAACAAGCCTTCAGGGGTGAAGACTGCCATCTTCCTCTTACTCCCCTCGTCTATCGGCACCTGCCAATAGCCACTGCGGAGGTCTAGTGTGCTGAAAACTGCAGCTCCATGCAGTGACTCCAGAATCTCATGAACCAGGGGCATGGGATATGCGTCCAGGCTCGTCTTTCCGTTAACCCCCCTGTAGTCCACATAGAAACGATAGGTGTCATCCGTCTTCTTCACGAGGACTACAGGGGACGCCCAGGAAAAGGAAGATGGTTCGAGTATTCCCTCGGTGAGCATTTGATTCAGATGTTCTTTAATTATGCTCTTCTTTAGTGGAGAAACACGATATGCTCGGTGCCATACTGGAATTTCATCCGAGGTGTGGATCACGTGGGTAACTCCACGAGCAACTCATAATTTTTCAGTCCACACCTCAGCCCACTTTTTCAGCACCGGTCTCACCTCTTCGGGCTGTTCCTCCACAGGGGCTGCCGCCGAGGTGCTTGCGTCACTCCTCACTGCCCCGTAGAAACCAATGAATTCTGAGCCCAGATCTTCTTTGGATTTATGAACGAATTCACATACCCCTTCCCCCCGGCACCGTATATCCCCTGGGACTGAGATGGATGGTCATGCTCATGGTTGGTTAAAGAGTCCAGCCCAAGGAGTAACGGGACGGACAGGTGCCGGTCATCCAGGACATATGTATCCATTTCCCAGGTGGTGGAGAGTACACTGTACCTCAAGGGGACTTTGCCCAGGGCCCTGTGTTCACTCCCATCTGCCAATACAAATCGGACAGACGGGGCAGATGTTAAGTTGTCTGTCGGTCGGCTAATCTTCTTCCATATATTTGAACGTACTTCGTCCCTCCCTTGTCCAAGGTTGGGGGGGGGGGGGTGGAATGTAGCGGGGCTACATAGTTATAGTGTTGTCAAATGTTAGTACTGAGTGCGTCTTGTTTCCATCGTCCCGTTTGCTGTTTATATGTGTGTCAGTGAATGCCATCCCTGTAAAGGGGGACGGATGATAGAAGGAGACCGCAGCCCCAAACCTGGAAAACACCTGTTCACTATTACTCAATTACATCTGTCATAGGACTATTTAAGCAATCAGGAGGGAATAGCCAGGAAAAAAAAGAAGAGAGGAGAGGAGAGGAGAAAGAAGGAGACCATTTTTTCACAACCACGGATCAACTTACCTGCTGTTTTTCACATCGCGCTTTTACAATAGTTTGTTTTTCATTCTGCCGGACTGTCTTCCATCCCTCATCTGCAGAGACCCCGGGGTCGGATCGTCATCCACCACACGCCAAGCAATCACGGTGAGATTGATCCAATTGCCGGGAAAGTCAAATAAATCATTTATCTCTAGTTCAGTCATCCGTATTCAGGACAGTTTTTATAACCTGACTCAAATTCACGATCATTCATTACGTATATCATTCATTTGTATTCTCGTTTGTGTTATATGTTACTGGGACAAGGGAGGGTTTTACTATTATATATATATGGTGTTGACACTTTATTAGTTTGGTGGTGGTCATACATAGTTATATATATTTGTATTTTTGTTATTTCATTTAATATAATTAATCATTTAATTTTACATATCTGCTTTTGTGTGCCTATGTTTAATCCATCGATTGGGGGAAAAAAATTGTATGTGTTAGAGGTACGGCTTGATTGTTAGATTCAAACTCAGTAAATTATCCAGGTCACAGGTGTTGGAGGTGTAGCTGCCGGCTGGGTAAGGGGTCGGCCATTACAATGATGTGTGTGTCCACCTGTCGGTCACTAAGCCCACTGACAGATATATGTCGATGTCCTGTGTAGACCTGGAGGTCATGTCTTGTAGAATGATGTCGGCCTGTTCAGTCCACTTGGCTATAATGGCGGTCACTTCCTGTGTCTCCCACCTTACTGTCCACACTGCCTTCAGTCCTAATCCTCTCCTCCCTGTGCCCTTCTCTTTCTGTGTATGGCTGGCTGGTCATTTCTACTGCTGCTGTCCACCTTTCCTCCTGTTCCTCTGTCTGTCCTCCTCTCCCTCCTTGTCCTTATCCTCTGCCTTGTCCTCCTCTTTTATTCGTCCTTTTCTTCATTCTGTTCATCTCATTCTCTTGTCTCTCCTTATCTTTGCTATTTTATTCTCCTTGTCCTTATCTGTCACTTCAGTGCAGCTCTAGCTGTCCACTCCTCTTTGTCTTCTGTCACTTTAGTCGTCTCTCCTCCTCACACTGACTGTGTTTCTCCTCCTTATTCTATTTTAGTGATTTTTAACAAACTTTAATGAGGAATTCAGAGCAGTGTAAGGGGGAAAGTGACAATGGAGGACAGGAACAAGTACGAGATTAAAGTAAAAAATGGACAGCGTGGGCTTGTGGGACAAGAAATAAAACAACATTCTGGACAGAGAGGATGAGGAGAGTGACCAGTGTGGTGGAGGGGCTCAGGGTCACAATGCTGTCTTTACGAATTGAATTATTAAAGGAAATCTGCAGTTGTGTCACCTCACGTCCATCTGTCTGTCCATAAGGGACACTGCAGTCTGTCCTGATTAAACACAGCGTTTGTGTTGTGGGAGTGGAAAAGTCAGAGCGATAATGTGACAAGAAATAAAATTCATGAGACACATACACCAACACAGACTCACACACACTCACTTGTTGTTCACTTACCTCAGTTTCTCTAATTTGCAGTTTTCACTCCTCAGCCCCTCACACAGCTGATCCACTCCTGAATCCTCCATGTTGTTGTTGTTGCTCAGATTCAGTTCAGTCAGTTGTGAGTGTGGAGAAGAAAGAGCTGAGGAGAG
Source organism: Erpetoichthys calabaricus (assembly GCF_900747795.2). Classification (NCBI taxonomy): domain Eukaryota; kingdom Metazoa; phylum Chordata; class Cladistia; order Polypteriformes; family Polypteridae; genus Erpetoichthys; species Erpetoichthys calabaricus. Next base: position 170,801 of record NW_026261590.1, on the reverse strand, counting down.
AGCTGAGCAACATCTGGAGGTGAGACCACAATCAGACAGACTGTGGAGAAGAAGAGACAGAAGTGAGGAAATCAGGAGAGACAGACAGACAGACAGATAAACAGAAGGACAAACAACACAAAGGTTCAATGGCCACTTGTATTCTGACTTTTCACTGAAGTGCAGTGTGAACACGAGACCACTGCCATTCTTATAAAGTAAGGTGCTATATACCTGACAGGGTCTCCTGCTTTCACACTGGACTGACTGGTGCCAAGTCATTCAGACTGACATGCGGACATCAACACTGGATGAGAACGTCACAGACATGAGACTGATGGCGTCCTTCAGTCAGGTGACCAGACAGACTTGTCACAGGTGACCATGGGGTGAGGATGACAAACTGGAATTCTCTTCTCTTATTTACCACTCAGGACTGGCAGCTCTAGTGGTGACCAGCAGCAGGGACATTATACTTAAACTATGTAATGCACTAGTGAGACCACATCTGGAGTATTGTGTGCAGTTCTGGTCACCGTGATATAATAAAGACACAGCAGCATTTGAAGCTGTGCAGAGGAGAGCAACCAAGTGCATCATGGGACTGAAGGACATGTCCTACTGTGACAGACTCAGAGAATTAAAACTTGTTAGTCTGAGCAGAGAAGACCGCGTGGGGACCTCATCCAGGTATTTAAAATCCTCAAAGGCATTGATAAAGGAGATCCTGCAGAATTATTTTAGCTGAAGGGTGAATCTCATACTTGAGGACATCAATGGAAATTAAAAGAAAGTGCATTTAGGACTGAAGCCAGGAAGAACTTCAGTATGCAAAGAGTTGCGTGACTCTGAAATAAACTACTAAGACATGGAGTTGAAGCTTAAACCTTGACAGCCTTTAAGAAGAATCTGCATGAGACATTGGGACAGCTTAGCTAAACAAACAGTCTTGATTGACTGAATGGTCTCCTCTCGTTTGTCAAGTGTCTTATGTTCTTATGTCACTTTCCTTCATCTCTTGTATGACCCCTTGTAGAGCACCAAGACTCATGTGAGACTCCTGTTTGTAGACTTCACTTCAGCGTTTGACACCATTCAGCCTCACCTTCTTGAACAGAAACCTATTAAAGAATTTAATTTCGACTTCAGTTTGGTAGGATGGCTGATTGACTTTTTAAGAGACAGGACTTGAAGAGTGAAAGTCAATGGCTGCCTGTCTGACATGTTGTCCTCATCCACAGGTCCCCTCATGTCTGTTCTTTCTCCTCTTTTGTACTCCTCTACACTAATGGCGGTCTCAGTAAATTTGAGGACAGGTTCATCTTATTGTTAGCCTACTGAGTGTGAATGAAACCAGTTCTGGTCCAGTGGGAGATGACTTTGTGAACTGGTGTGATGAGTCTTTTCTAAACCTCAATGTTACAAAAACTAATGAACTAATAAACTTAGAAGCAGCACCAGTCACCAATAAAAAACAATCACCAAAGAGCAGGCAGTGGAGATCATTGACAGTCATAAATATCTGAGGACAATCAAAGACTCACAGCTGACTTTTAAGGGAAGCACAGAAGCCATCGGCACAAAGGGACAGCAGCAGCTCCACTGTTGTGGATCACAGGGGTGTGTACAGCCGTCCTGACCACAACACAGACATGCTGGGCACAAACTGCCACACAGCACACCTTTATTTATAGGTGGAGAAGCTTTGCTTCTTTGCTTCCTATGAAGAACACAATGTCCTCAAGACAAAAACATAGATTCTTTCTCAATTTCTTTCCTCCTTTCTTCCTTTCCTACTTCCTTCCTCTCCCTCTTTCTATCTTTCTCCCTCTCTTTCTTTCTTTCTTTCTTTCTTTCTTTCTTTCTTTCTTTCTTTCTTTCTTTAACTCCTGGATGTGCTCCAGGTGGATCATCAGTATTTCCTGGACTCACTCCCAGGTGTGGTGGAAGTCCACTGTAGGGCTCTGCAGCTCCCCCTGGCACCCCTCACATAACCCAACAGGGCTTCACCAAACTCCAAGTCCCATCGTGCCCTGCGGGAATCCGTTATGCCACAGCCACCCAGAAGGACTGCCCTCTAGTGTCCCAGAGGAGGTAGTGCCTCACAGTTGCTCTCTCCCCCTGTCCTTCCATCCGGGTAATGGCCAACGCCGCCTGTCACACTGTTTAAGGAAGCTGAGTCTTTGTAATGTGAGTCCTTCCATGATGACACTCTTTTATAAATCTTGTATTGAGTCTGCTTGTATTTATAAACTGCTAGCCTGGTTTGGATATCTTAATGTCAAAAACAAAAAGAGAAATAAACCAAACTGTAAAATGGAGAAATAAAATAACAAGGACTGGACAGTCCAATCTCACAGACGTGTTTAACAATCAAGTGTTACAAACAGCAGAGGGTCTTCTGTCAGACACGACTCGTCCGCCACATTCACAATTCAGGTTTCATCATCAGGTCACAGTTTGAAAGTTCACGGGAAAAAAGGCAACCAGTTCAAATTCTGTGTCACTCCAACTGCTATTAATCATCTAAATAAATTAAATTTTAATAAACACCCATATCCTTAAATCATGAGATGATGAAGAGCAGCATTTGCATCAATCATCAGTTAAAAGTAAATGTCGGTTTAATTTTTATGCCTAATATGTTCTACCAGACGTATTACACTCACTGCTATATTTTATTTATTTGTACTAAGTTTATGTTTGATGGCTGTGTACTTTGTGACGTGTCCTTAACATTATGTTGTGGTCTCCTCTGTAAAACCTGATGAAAAACTAAATTACCCTCTTAGGACAATAAAACTGATTTGAATTGAAGACACTTTGTCTGATTTGTAGGATGCCATGCAGAATGAGGGTCACTTGTAGACACTAGAGAGCTTGATGCTCGACTGTTTATCCTGATGGACTCTCCTGATGTCACACTAACCAGATGATGAGGACACTCTGTGTGTTTATTGTGACACTGTTAAGGACACTGACTGGACCGGACTTTAGGATCAATGACATAATGGACAGTGAGGACAACACTGACATGTGACACTTCTGTCCTCGGCCATTCAGACCTGACACGCTGACCGGTGTTATTGACCAGCTGACCTCCATCCACTAAAGATCTCAGTGGTGTTGAGTTAAGTTATTTTAGTCCTTCTATTGATTTGTAATAAAGCAGGAAAACAAACTTCAACATAAAACATCAGATAGAGTTAAAGTTCAACCTTCAATCTTTCTCCCACTCCTTCTGTTTCCCATAATGCTTTGTGTTTCTGCTGACCAGTCAGTTGTTTGTTCATTCAGTTGAATGAAATTTGTGGTGTTTGGTAAACTCAGATCATTGACTGTGGACTCAGGTTCAACCTAACATGAAGACCTTTGGACTGTTAAAGGAGACCAGAGTTGCTGGAGGAAACCCATACAGACACTAGGAGGACATGCAGACTCCATGCTGTGGTTGGCTGGTAACTCCTACTGCTGCTGTCAGCCTTTCTTCCTGTTCTTTTGTATGTTCAGCTCTCACTCCATCTCCTAATCTTCTTGTTTTATTTCTCTTTTGACTTTTCTCTCTTTCTCTTGTCTCTCCTTACCTCTGATGTCCTGCACTCATTGTTCTGTCACCTCAGTCCTCCTCCAGTTTGTCCACAGCCACTCTGGTCAGCTCTTCTGTCCCCACTCACAGTGTTTCTCCTTCTTATTCTGTTTCAGTGACTTTAACAAACTTTAGTGAGGACATCAGAGGAGTGTGAGGGAGGAAAGTGACAAAGTGGGATGGGGGACAAGATTAAGTGTGGCATTGTGGGACAAGAAAGAAAATTAAAGACTGGATGGAGAGAATGGTGACAGTGGCCATTGTGGGGGAGGGTCTCAGGGTCACAATGCTACTTTAAATTATTTACTGTGAGTCCACCTCACATCCATCTGTCTGTCTGTCCAAATCTGACACTACAGTCTGTCCTGATTAAACACAGCGTTTGTACTGTGGGGGGTAAAACAGTCAGAGCCATAAAGTCAGCAGAAATACAATTCAACAAAACACACAGACACACACACACACACACACACACACACACACACACACACACACACACACACACACACTCTCACAAAGACTCACACACTGTTGTTGTTCACTTACATCAGTTTCTCTAATTTGCAGTTTTCACTCCTCAGCCCCTCACACAGCTGATCCACTCCTGAGTCCTCCATGTTGTCATTGCTGCTCAGATCCAGTTCAGTCAGTCGTGAGTGTGGAGCAGAAAGAGCTGAGGAGAGAGCTGAGCAACATCTGGAGGTGAGACAACAATAAAACAGGCTGTGGAAAACAAGAGAGAGAAGTGAGGACATGTGGACAGATAGACAGACAGACAGACCGTCTGTGGTCTCAATAAGTGACATGATGACCACAAGCACAGCTGGATGCTCAGGTGTGTCACTGAACAGCAGGCTGCTGCTAGCATTTGAACTGAAACACAATTTGAACTCCACACCAATGCTGCCCTTCAAGGCGCTATATACCTGAAGAATCTTCTGTCTGTCAGGTTACCCTGAGTGATGAGAGGACATCAGCCGTCACACTGGACAGGAGTGTCACACAGCATGACTGACCTTGTCCTCCACTTGAGTGTTCAGATGCTCTTCTCTGAGTTGGTGACAGCCGAGTGACAAACTCAGATTTCTGTCCCTCATTCAGGACTCAGGGTGAGGACACAACTGAAATGATTGACAGGAGGCCATTTACAAATGTCAGCCTCTCCAGATGTTCAGTGACAGCAGCTGTAAATCAGTCAGCCTTTATTTTATAGAGTGCTAGTCACAAATTTACAACACAAACAAGAGAACAAAAAAACACAACGAGCCCAAAAATAAATAAGTGACAAGGGAGAGGTGACAGGAGAGGTGATGGGACACGGGAGGACATGACAGTCCAGTCCAGGAGGGACACACAGAGGGTTACTGGCTGCTCACAGTGACGCTCCACTGTGTCCAGTCATATTCTTGAAGGCCTATCAGCCACCTGAGCTCAATGGACAAACTCCACTCAGCCGGCTGGTGACACGGGTTCAAGGTGACGGCCTTGTTGTGTCATAGCGAGGGTCTCTCTTACTGTCACTGCACACACCAGCTGTCACAGACATGGTGGACTGAAGAGCTTTGGTGGTCAGTAGAGAATATGACCCTGGACAGGCTTCTGCTCTTCATGGCCACTTAAGCACCAAAGTTATAAAACTGAATAATAAATAACAGAGAGGATGAAATAATAATCCATCCATCCATTTTCCAACCCGCTGAATCCGAACACAGGGTCACGGGGGTCTGCTGGAGCCAATCCCAGCCAACACAGGGCACAAGGCAGGGAACCAATCCCGGCCAAGGTGCCAATCCACCGCAGGACACACACAAACACACCCACACACCAAGCACACACTAGGGCCATTGAAATAATAAGATACAGAAAAATCAAAATCAAATAAAGAATAAAAATGTGTTTGAGTGTCACTGTGACAAAGTGGACAAATGGACACAGTTTACAAATTAGAATTTGTGTGCAAATATTGATGAAGATATTGCAGATAAAAAATATGAAAAGAGACAAAGCCATCGCCTTTATTTTATATAGCGCCTTTCAATCCAAAGTCACTTTACATGTCCAGCTCTCTCCTTGTATTCTTACTCTGAGCACAGACAGGTGATGTGACTCACTCAGGGTCACACAGCATGTGACAGGCAGGAACTGAACCCGCGTCACTGGGATGTCAAGTGTGGCACCTCAGCCACCGGGCCACAGAACTGGGAATCAGGATTGGCCAAAATGACAGAGGAGGTGGGACATGAGCTGTCAGTCAGCCTGAGAAGGTGTGAAGAGAAGGCGGCCATCTCAGTGAATTTGATTTATCAGGCCTTTGATCAAATGGGACACTTTGGTGTCTTTAGATGACCTAAAAATATCGACTGACTGAATTGTTTGATTATTGTGTTGTTAAACATTATTATTGTGTTGGACAAACTCTGAAGTGCTGCAGATCTCCAACAGGGAGGACACACTGAGTTCAGTTTGTGTGCTCGACTGACAACTGAAATCTTCTTAATGGCCGACGAGAAGATGAGCCAAAGACGAGGTCAGCTGACAAGTCAGCACCACATTTCAGGCCTTTGTCAGGCTGCAGACTGCAGGACTTGGGGAGTGTCAGACTTCTCAAAAGCCCCAAGGCTGAGGTGAGCTGCTCAGTGGTCTTGTACCACATGCTTGTCCCACTCTGTTATTGTTATGATTTGCGTTTATTTTTTTATTATTGCAAATATATTTCAGTTTTTCTTGTTCTTTAGTGTTTTTGTGTTATTTCTGTTATGACTTCTTCCAAATTCTTTACACTTTGATGTAGTTGATTATATTTTATATTTTCCTTTGACGCCCTCTTCAGTTCTTGTGTGTCACTATTCTGTGTGTCTGTTGTAAAGGAGTTGCTACAAAGTGACACTCAGGGTCACACTAAGCGTTTTGTCAAAGACCAAGGAGTATAAAGTTCAGTCCATTAGACTTCTGCGTTATCTGAGTTTGTGGATGTGACATAAAGAATAAGCAGACGTGTGTTTAACAGTCAGACGTCACAACTGGTGCTTTGTGTTTCGACTGCGAGTTTGGATTTCACTTTTAGTTCTGACACTCGGCTTTTTGATCTTTCAGTTCTGATCTGCTCTTCTGGCTCTCAATTCCCATCTTTCTCTCAGTCCCTTTTCTTTTTGCCATTTTGATCAGATCATTTAAAATGAGTGACTCAGTGAGAGAAGACGGGTTTCCAAAGATATGAAGCCCCTCTAGGGAGAGGTTAAAGATTTAAAGAACCTGATGACACAAATCACAACTACTTTGTGACAAACTCTAACTGATCTTTCTACTTCAAGTGCTCACATAAATCAAGGTGCTGGTGGTCTGCCAGTAGCTGGTGGGAGTCACGTAAAGGACCAGCCAGTCCTCATGTGATTTGTTTTACTGGAGACCCTAAAGATGGAGGGGATGTTTGAATTAGCAAAGGACGTGTTTGATTGTCAGTGAAATCCTGATTTTAGAAATCAGCTCATGTTGGTCATTTGATGTCATTGCTTGATGAGAAGCCACCTGAATGGACATTCACAGTGACAAGACAAGTCACAGTGCTGTCCATCTATTGAGGATTTGGTTTGTGAATTTAGAAACATTTTAAATATGGCTGTCAGATTAGAGGTGGCAGTCAGTAGATTACTAGAATTCAGACAAGACATTCAGTCAGTTAGTAAATATAAAGTGACAATTGACATGTGAGCCCATGAAGTGGTCAGACTGATGACCTTCTCATGTCACTGCTGACCACACAAAGCTGGCACACCACATGGTGTCAGGGCTGCCAGTCCTGATGGTGTCGACTCTCAGGTGTGACTCCATCACAAATCTGCTGCTAATGTCCTGCTGTCGTATGGACAGGCCAGTCAGCTACGTGACGATCATCGGGGGGTTTACTTCTGAACTGCTTTACACCCTAAAGACCTTAAGTAGTCAGTGAAGAGGGTGGGATTTGACCCTGCGGCCTGGAGATGTGGGGTAGCAGTGCTCACCTCTGTGCTGCCCCCCCGTGAAGGATCACTTTGACTAAAACGAGTTCCAGAGGTGAACTCCATATTTCTACAGTAGGAGTGCAGACAGCCGGAGTTCAGAGGTTAGGATTGTTAATGAAAACTGAAACTGAAGTGGTGAGAAAGTGTTATGTTAAACAAAATAAAGTGAAAATAAAAGAGTGAAAAATAAAAACTAAACTGAAATTAAAATTGCAAACAGAAAACAAACTGAAATGAAATACAAATCTGCTTTTTTCATTTTTTTGAATAACCAGACCAGAGTTCAACAATCAATTAGTTGACAGATTTTGTTGTTTTCCATTCCTGTAGCTCACTCTCTCCGTTGTTTTCTGTGTGTTTTACAAATCTCTTTCTTTACTTGTGCTAATTGTATATTTATGATCATCAATCCTCACCTGAGAGTCTGTCGCTGCGCTATACACACACACACTGTATGCTATTGTATTGTACTCCGCTCAGCTCTGGGCGACACTCCAAGGCTGGACCTTCACCTCCACTCACCGGCGGGCGGCCGAGCACTTGGACTGATGGACTTTAGCAGCACAGAAGGGTCTCTGAAGTGTTTGAGGGTCAGTGCTGTCTCTTCATGGCGCCTCTTCATGGTCAACTCGGACTCCTTCATCACCGACTGCTCACCACAAAGATTCTGCTACAAGCTGTTTATTCTCCGCCAGCTCTACGCTCTTTATAATCAGCATTTTAATTTATAAAGATATCACTTTACACTTTCATGACATACTGGGCACAGGATATAAATTACTTTAAAAAAGTATTAATATGACCGCAGCACACGTATAATAACTGAGCACTCAGGTATGATTACTTTACATTCTACAGCACACGTGATGTCAGTGACAGACGACGACTCTTCTGTGGAGGGCACTGGCACAATGGCAGCCCCCTCAGACTGGCACTTCAATTATTAGATGAGTCATAGTGTGTTTTATGTCAAGTTTATTAAAAAACGTGTTTTATTTTCAGAAAAATTGTCAGTCATTATCCAACCTGCTATACCCTAACACAGGGTCACGGGGGTCTGCTGGAGCCAATCCCAGCCAACACAGGGCACAAGGCAGGAACAATCCCCAGGCTGGGCGCCATCCCACCACAGGGCACACACACACACACACACACACACACACCAACCACACACTAGGGACAATTTAGAATGGCCAATCCACCTAACCTGCATGTCTTTGGACTGTGGGAGGAAACCGGAGCACCCGGAGGAAACCCACACAGACACGGGGAGAACATGCAAACTCCACACAGGGAGGACCTGGGAAGAGAACCTGTGTCTCCTAACTGCGAGGCGGCAGCGCTATCACTGCGCCACTGTGCCGCCCAGAAAAATTGTTAACAAAGTAATTATCCATCCATCCATCCATTTTCCAACCCGCTGAATCCGAACACAGGGTCACAGGGGTCTGCAGGAGCCAATCCCAGCCAACACAGGGCACAAGGCAGGAACCAATTCCGGGCAGGGTGCCAACCCACCGCAGGACACACACAAACACACCAAGCACACAATAGGGCCAATTTAGAATCGCGAATGCACCTAACCAGTCTTTGGACTGTTGGAGGAATCCGGAGCACCCGGAAGAAACCCACGCAGACACGGGGAGAACATGCAAACTCCACGCAGGGAGGATCCAGGAAGCGATCCCAGATCACCTAACTGCGAGGCAGCAGCGCTACCATTGCTCCACCGTGCCGCCCACGAAAGTAATTATGGAACTTGTGTTTCCTTTAAAAAAAGATTACATTTTGAATCTTTTTTTCTATACAAAGATGTTTCAGTGTTTAGGTGTGAGAGGCTGCAGCCCCACTTGTACTTAAAATGTTTTATCAACCATAAATAACGAGACCACCTTGAGTTAGTAGCGAGTTCTTTCTTTAACTTATTTTTGAAAGTATTTACTTTGTTGTCATAATTAGTCAGAATGATGTAAGTGGGGCGTCACTGTGATTTGATTTGGCTTTACACGGCTGGGGGGCTCCACATTCCTGACTACACCCACGGTGCACGTGAAGGACGCAGCTGCTGCCGTTGGACACCAATATGAGGCTGCTGGTGATTTGTGATTGACGAGTGATGAGGTGAAATAAAACAAACTCAGCAATCAGGGAGAGACGACCGGCCGGAGGACGTTGGTTTGTTGTCCCTTTTGTTCTTAGAGGAGTTCATTAGTGCTAACCGTTTTATTCTTATTAATGGGGGCTCCCAGAATGCATTACAAGATGGCCGCATGTTAACAGCTGGTTCATTTACAAACCCCGTGAAAACAGACTGAGGGGGGATTTTCAGTTCAGGAGGGGAACAGATTTGGGAGAAGCGGCGCAGGTTTAGTGGACGGAGCGCTCAGGTTAGATGGCTGTGGTTTGTCTCGCCATTGGGAGCCACTTTAGTCAGTTGATGGCTGCTGGGCTCTTAGAGCAGAATTTATTTATTTCATGATTTTTTCCTAAGTTTTTGATTTGAATGAGTGCAACATGTGAATTCTTTCCTTTGGAGTTTTGTTATTGGTTATTATTTTTTTATATTTTTATTTTTTTTCCTGTGATGAACATTTTCTTTATTTTTTGAATGCAATACAACTGTTGCTACATTAATTAGTAATTGTGCCATCTTTGACCAGTGTCTGACCCCGTCATGTGCTTAATGACGCTATTAGGGGTGCTAAGGAGTGTTTTGCTCGCTTATCTCCTGCCACGGTACAAACCGCAGTTTATTATCGATGAAGACCCCACACAGGTTGTGTCCCCGTCACTTGTCACTGTTCTGTGGACACTGAGGTGCATTTGATCTTTCACATGCTCCATGATGAAGGAGAATCTCGTTATTGCAAAACTGAACATGTTACTAATTTGTAACTTACTTATTATGATTAAAGTTATTAATTCCTGCAGCTGTTTAGCTATTTTTATCAGGCTTTCGCGCAGACATATCTAACAATAACACCAAAATTACTTTTCTAGAACTTTCTAATCAGTTGTACTTTTCTCATTTCTCAACAAAGAGGGTCTAATAGTGAACTTCTGTGCTGAATGATTCATTCAAACAAGCCGAGTATAAATTATTATTTCATTTCTGTTGTTATTGAGCTGCTCTGGTGGCTTTCAGGTGCCACTGTGACACACAGCAGTGTATGTTCTGACATGGACCCTCGTCTATTTGTAGGCCTGACACCCTCTGATGGACACACTAATGTCACCCTCAGTGTCCACAGACAGTCAAACTAAACTCATGAAGGTTTTATTACTCACTCGACACGTCTGCAGCAGATGAGCCCCGGCACCAGTCTCATGATGCACTCTGAGGTGAGCTCTGTGAATGTCAGGTTGAGCTCCTCAAGTTCTCCACAGCAGTTGATGACAGAGCCCAGCACAGCACCATCCAGAGGAAATAAAGTCATCCTAGTAAACTCCATCTTTAAATCCTTCCCAATGGCGTCTCTGATTAATCTCTTATTCTGAGTCTCATAGAGCCACTGACACACTCGCAGAGCTTCACATTTATCTCGTCCATGTAGTGCCTCTTCTGCTTTCTTCTTCACCCACTCCAGTATCTGTTTTGCTGTCTTCCTCTCAAACTCCCCCAGGACTCCCCCCAGTGTTTTAAATACAGAATATCTGGCCAGTCCTGCTAAAAATCGAGTGAGAATCTCAAACCGGCCATCTTTACATGAGCCCAGCTTCTCAAGCAGCTCCTCGATGCCCTCTGATGGATTGAGGTAGAAGGAGCAGGCGGCCATGAACTCCTGCAGGGTGAGGTGGTAGAATGTGTACGTTGTGTGTTCCAGAGTGCTTTCTCTCTGAAGGATTTCTTTGAGGAACCCTGAGAGGAATGGAGAGGACAGGACTGGCTGGAGACCAAAGGTGGACATCTCCATCTTGTCATAAAACACAAGAGTCTTGTTAGCCACCCCGTAATAAGCCATCTGTCCTAGTTTGACCAGAACCTCTCGCTGGTCCTTGTCTTCTCGCTTGTGATTGGTGAGGATGTTGTGAAGGAACATCACAAAGAGCTCAGTGACAGTTCTGGGGGCAGCTCCTCGCTCTTCTTCAGGTGTCATGAAGTGGCTCTTCAGCACAGAGCAAATAATCCAGCAGTACGAGGGGTTGAAGCACATGGTGTACAGGATGGTGTTCTCCTCCACATATTGAAAAGCCTCAGAGCCCTGATCAGCATTACCAAAGAACTTCTTAAAGTACATTAGCCTTTGTTCAGGGAAGAACCCCAGGATCTCTGCAAATCGATCAACTCTCTCCATGTCCAGGTCCTCCAGGGCTGTTGGTCTGGTTGTTATCAGGACTGTGCAGCCCTTCAGTAATGTCCCTCTGACCAGGCTGGTGACCAGGGTGTGGACAGGAAAGTAGTCATCTGGGTTTGAGCAGAACCTCTCCTGTGTGAAGTCCAGTTTGTGTTTGTACTCATCCAGTCCATCAAATATAAAGAGGAGATATTCAGGTTTCTTCAGGATTTCTGTCAGTCTTGGGTCATTGAGATATTTATAGTGCCTTACAATCAGCCTGATCAGAAACATCTGTGGTTCTGTCTCCGTGTCTAGTAGGTTGAGCTCCCTGAACTTAAACAGGAACACAAAAGCAAACTTCTGGTACTGAGTGCCTCTGGCCCAGTCAAACATGATCTTCTGGACCATGGTGGTCTTCCCGATTCCAGCCACCCCACTGACCACCACAATGCGAGGGGCAGTCTCACTTCCTGGACTCCTCTTAAAAAGCTGCTCAGTCCAGATTCGCTCACATTTCACTTTTGTTCGCTCCTCTATTAGCTCTGCATGTTGTCTTCCCATCTTCTCCAGTTCATGGTTCCACTCACTGTAGGTTCTTTTGAACTGTTTGATGACCATCAGCTCTGTGTATCGAGTCTCAAAGGCCACAGCTCTGGTGCGTGGATCTCCAGAAGCCTGATCCTCCAGAGTTCTTGTAGATTCAGACACACCACCTCTGTGTGTCTTATGGAGGACTGAAAGTGATAAAGAGAACTTGTGAAAAAGAGAAAAAAACTTGCCAGCTGATCCAGCACCTTGTAGTCAGGGTCACTGAACTTGAAGAGGTGGCTAACCTGTGGAGCAATAGGAGATTACAGATTTTGCCCAGGTGTCTTTTAGGAGGATAGCATGAACCTGAGAGGAGACTTCAAGCAGACAGAGAGAAATAGGTGTGTCATTGTTGGACATGCAGTACACACAAGGCTACAGGTGACACTGGCCAAGGGCTCCAACCCAGAGTTGAGAGTTGACAACCATTTCCAGGTCCTTGTGGACCTTGACGGTGATTTTTACAATTCTGTGGTGGAAGAGCCCCAGTGGGTCACTTGAAAACCAGTCACCCCAGGAAGACAAAAGCAGTGAGAGTACAGGACTCAGTCATCAGAGGGATTGAGATTTAGGTTTGTGTTCTTATGTGGTCAGACTCTTGTAGGGTGTGTTGTCTACCTGATGGACAGTTGGGATACCTCCTTGGAAGGGAGAACAGGCTCCAGGCATTAGTGGGGATGGATTTAGTTCTCATTGACCATACTGGACCAGAAAACAAATGTGTGGACAGAGTGACACTTTGACAATACATGAGTTAAGTGCAAAACTGAGGAGTGGAACCGACACTGTGGTCATCTCTAAAGTTCTGTCTTTCAGTCCATATAAGACTGATGGGATTAGAAAGTTTAAATGAGTGGCTCATCTTGGGGTAGGATAGAAGGGCACATGTTTATGGGGCATTGGGACACCTTGACAAGATGCATTTGATGAGGAGGGACACCGATGTGGGAGTGTGTGGGGGTGTTAGGTAGGACATATAAGTAGGTAACTCAAAGATCGGGGAGAGAGAGGGTAGCAGGGAGGTTAGGACAGGCCTGGTTTCACATAAATGGACACCCACAACAGTGTAGAAACAAATACAGAAACAATTCAGAAGTTTCTACTCAAAGAGTCAAAGATAATTGAGTAATACATTTAAGTCACTGGCCTTAAATGCAATGAAAAAATAATAAACTGTATGAGTAGTTTTGTGTAGCTGAACAAATGATGGACTGAGAAAGTATTCAAACTCCATCTTTTTCTGCAAATTTTACTATGTTATATATTTAATTTTAAATAGATACATTTGACATTTTCGCCTATCCATCAACATTGAATAACCCATAATGACAAAGTGAAAACAGGATTTATTAAATATCAAAAACCATAATCTCTCATTAATACAAGTGTTTAGCCACTTAACTAAATACTTTGAAGAAGCCCCTTTGGCAAGCATTTCCAGCTTTAAATCTTCTTGCTAAGTGGCTATAATCTTTGCACACCTGGATTTGTTGAGTTAATCCCATTATTCCTGGTAGATCCTCTCAAGCTCCATTAGATTGGATGGTAAGTGTCTGTAAACTGCCATCTTCGGGTCTCTCCACACATGTTCTATGGGGTGTAAGACTGGGCTTTGGTTGACCGACACAAGGACATTCAGAGACTTGTCCAGAAGTCACTCTAGTGTTGTGGACTGTATGCTTTGGGTCATTACACAGTCACCCCAGTCTCAGGTGGAGTGATCTCTGCAGCAGGTTTTCTTCATTGACCTCTCTGGATTTGTCTGCATTCCCTCAATTCTGGCCAGTCTCCCTGTCCCTGCACCACCATAGTAAGATGCTGTCACCACCAACCTTCAGTACAGGAATGGTGCTACAAAGATACCGAGCAGCGCCTGGTCTGACAGACAAAGTGCTTAATGTTCAGTTTTTGTCTCAGAGTTTTTTTTATTGTCAAATGCCTTTTACTTAATAAGGGCTTCCATCTAGCAAATCTCTAAAAGATGCCTGATTGATGGAGTGCTCCTGAGATGGACATCCTTCTGGCAGATTCTTCCATCTCAGCAGAGGACTTCTGAAACTCTAAGAGTTATCATTAGGTTGTGTCACTTCCTTGACTGAGGCCATTCCTGCCCAGTTACTCAGTCTGACTGGACAGAAAAGTCTATGAAGAGTTCTGGTGTTTCTGCAATTCCTCCAAACACATAATAAGTGTGGCCACTGTCCTCATGTGAACACTCAGAGCTTTACAAATGAGTTTATCCCTTTGCTTCATTCCGTGATTCAGCACAACTTGATTGTGGAGGTCTATGGAGAGTTCCTTGGACTTCATGACTTGGTTTTTGTCCTGACATGCACTGTGAATTGTTGGAAATTCTATACACAGAGACATGTGTGCCTTTCTGATGGATGTCCAATCAATTCAGGGGGCCACAGGTGGACTCTAATCAAGTTCTTGAAACATCTCATGGAGAATTAAAACAAACAAAAGGCACCTGAACACAACCTGGAGTCTCACAGCTGAGGGTCTAAAGACTTCCAGGAATGAAAGATTTCACTTTTTGATTTTGAATATTTTTTGCAAACCTTTTTAAAAACATGAAGTCACTTTGTTGTTAAGGTTTATTGAATATACGATGAAGGGAAGAAATGGCCAATTTCTCCATTTCAAATTAAATCTACAGCACAGTAAAGTGTGGAGAAAGTGAAGGGGTCTGAATACGTCCTGAATTCACTGTATTTATAATATTATAGCAGTAGTGAGAAGTTAAACAAAATTACCCCCTTAACTGGCTAACTAGAAAGATTACAAAATGTAAGCTTATGAGGCAACTCAGGCCCCTTCTTCAGGGGAGATGTTGATTACAAAGGTGTGGGGGTCACCAAGTATATAAAACACAATTTAAATGTAAGGCGTCTTCAATTAGACGGTGAGCCACAGCTTAGTGAGGATGTTTGGTACAACGAGACAGCATTAGGGATCAAGGCCTCATATTTGGAGTGTGTTACTAACCACCTAATGACAGCAATAGATTCAATTTACATTCTTTTATAATATTAAAAACACCAGTTTAAAGGGGGATTTTACAGTCATGGAGGGCTTTATTTACCTGAATGTTAACTGGGCTAACCTTACAAATAGCAGAATAGAAGAACAGGAGTTTATAGGCATAACAATTTTAGGATTTTAGGAGGCCCAGACCCCTCATGGACCCTGTGATCATCAAAGCTGACTGTGTGCAGATGGTGCAGACCTATAAATATCTAGGAGTGCAGCTGGATGATAAATTAGACTGGACTGCCAATACTGATGCCCTGTGCAAGAAAGGACAGAGCCGGTTATACTTTCTTAGAAGGCTGGCGTCCTTCAACATCTGCAATAAGATGCTGCAGATGTTCTATCAGGCAGTTGTGGCGAGCGCCCTCTTCTACGCGGTGGTGTGCTGGGAAGGCAGCATTAAGAAGAAAGACGCCTCACGCCTGGACAAACTGGTGAGGAAGGCAGGCTCTATTGTTGGCATGGAGCTGGACAGTTTGATATCTGTGGCAGAGCGAAGGGCGCTCAGCAGGCTCCTATCAATTATGGAGAATCCACTGCATCCACTAAATAGTATCATCTCCAGGCAGAAGAGCAGCTTCAGCGACAGACTGCTGTCACCGTCCTGCTCCACTGACAGATTGAGGAGATCGTTCCTCCCCCAAACTATGCGACTCTTCAATTCCACCCAGGGGGGTAAACGTTAACATTTAACATTAAACAAAGTTATTGTCTGTTTTTCACCTGCATTATTATCATTCTTTAATTTAATATTATTTATTGTATCAGTATGCTGCTTCTGAAGAATGTGAATTTCCCATTGGGATTAATAAAGTATCTATCTATCTATCTATCTATCTATCTATCTATCTATCTATCTATCTATCTATCTATCTATCTATCTATCTATCTATCTATCTATCTATCTATCTATCTATCTATCTATCTATCTATCTATCTATCTATCTATCTATCTATCTATCTATCTATCTATCTATCTATCTATCTATCTATCTAACAAGTGACTGTTTATAACTCTGTGTCTTAAATCTTCTGATCCACATGTGGTTTCTTCCTTCACCAGACGACAAGGTCCTCCACTAGCCTCCTGAACGTCAACTCGTTTCTGTTAGTAATGCAGCCTATGATGGAGGAGTCATCTGAGAATCTCTGTACGTGACAAGCACTGGTATTGTAATGGAAGTCCTTTGTGCGGAGAGTAAACAGGAAGAGAGACAGGACAGCTCCCTGAGGTACTCCAGTAATACACTCCACCATTTCTGACACACAGTCCCTTAGCCTCACAAAATGCTGTCTGTTGGTCAGGTAGACCATGACCCTGGAGATTGTGGAGGCATCAAGATGCAAAGTCTTGAGCTGTTCAACAGTCAATGAGGCAGAATGGTGCTAAAGACAATGGATAAACTCAAAGAACATTATGCTGACTGTGATGCCAGCTTTGTTCAAGTGGGAGTAAATTCTGTGGAGCATACAGATCAGAGCTTCCTCAACATTTATATGTGTCTGATAAGCAAACTGCAGGTGATCGAGATGTTCTGAAATCAGAGGTTAGAGCAGTTTGAGGACCAGCCTCTCAGAGATCTTCATGATGTATGTAGTAAGAGCAACTGAAGTCCTCGGGATCACTGAATCACAGCAGCACATGTGAGGAACAGGAGTGACAGTGACCAGTCACCATGGGTTTGGATGAGGAGATTGTGTCTCACTAGTGAGGTGAAGTTGTATGAGGAAGGAACAGAAGCAGATGACTAGAGAGATGAAAAAGGAGTGTGAATAAAGGGCACAGTCTGTCAGTGAATTGACTCAAACACAAGAAACAAAGAGATGTGGGGTGAGGAACCTTAGTATTACATGTAGGAAGTAAACATTTTAGATTAAAATACAGAATCAGAGGTCTGAAACTTGAAAGAAGAAAGGCCTGGGAATTGTAGTGAAACGCTCATCACTTACATCAAGACAGTGGACAGAAGCCATGAATAAGTCAAGCAGGATGCCAGGGCATATAGCTCCCCCATGTGGAGTACAAGTCACGTTAGGTTATACTAAAGCTTTTTGACACTCTGGTGAGGCCTCATCTGGAGTGTTGTGTGCAGTTTTAATCTTCAGGCACATAAAGTCTGTTATAGCGGTACAGAAAGTCCAGAGAAGATCAACAAGGCTGATTCAGAACTGAGAGGTCTGCACTTTGAGGACAGATTGAAGGAGTTGAACATTTTCAGCCTAAACAGAGGCAGATGAAGATGTCATAAATTAAGTTATTAACGTTATGAAAGTAATTTATATGGTGGATGCATTTTATTATATTAGATGGAAACTTGATAAGGGTAAATATCACACAGATGTTAACGTTTTTCTCCAGAAAGAGAACAACAGACACAAGGAAAAAGTGTGGTGGAGAGTAGGACTTTAGGACCCTCAAAATCTGACAATGTTATTTTGGAAAATATTAAGAGAATAAGATTAGTGAGCTTATTGAGATGAATGGCCTGATCTTGTCACAACTGTTCTGATGTTCTAACTGAGGAGCAGAGTCCTGGAGGAGCTAACGACTGGAGACACAAGACCAGTGGCTTACCTTTAATACGAGCATCAATGGGAGTGGGCAGGAGACTGGCCTGAATGTTCATCAAGTGGTCTGGTCCTGGTGAGATAACAAAAAGAGTCAGTTACAGCAGTAAAGAGGAAGATTAACAAAAGTATACAGAAATACACAGTGAGGTATACAACCAGAAAAATATCAAAAACAAAGGTGCACAATGAAGACTTAACGTTTAAAAGTAAAGGACAAACCATCAATGTGTGTCCATATTGGGAGTCTGAAATTAACTGTAAAGGAAATAAAACCAAGACAATGACACACCAGACAGTATTAGGAACAGCAGACATATTGTGTGTTTATCGTGCTGAGGAGAGCAGGAGGCAAAGTGGAGAGCAGGGACTCTTTACTGAGACCTCAGGGGAACAACAAGCTTCATGGGGATTTGAGGGGGAAACTTCTGAAAATACAAACATGGATGAGCATGAGTTTGGGCATCTGGGGGCATCTAAAGCTGATAGTTACACACACCAACATGGTGATGTCAGAAAACAACAGAATCTGTGACTTCCTGTTAAAGTAAAGAAAAAGAAAATATTATTACTGATCATCCTGGAGGGCTGTAGGTGTAGGCTTATAAAGTGTAGAAGGGTAGAAATGCAAGTCAAATGTGCGGTCATGACAGGTGGCACATAGGTGATAATAGCACACCAGTTACTAAATAGTATCGTGGGACCACTAACCCCTTTAAAGACTTTAATAAAAACCTGAAAGAGAAAATCAGAGGAACTGGAGGAAGAGTTGGCATTGAGGGCCATCAAGCAGACGTCTCGGTGTAAGTGACGGACCTGACAGTTGTGTGTCCAGTGGCCTACAGACAGTAAGGTTGTGGTTTGTGTCTCTCACTCTGTTTCTGTTTGTGATTTTTACACATTCAGTGTTTCCTTGTCACACAAAACTCCATTAACTCACCGCCCTCTGTCACCTCCTTCAATATTCTTGTCATGTTTGGTGATGGAAATCTCACAAGTTCTTCAGCCAGCGCCTCCCACAGGCTCACCAGTACCACACTGTCCATCTTCATTATGTCACTGATGAAGGACTCCACACCTGCTCTCCCCTCTCTTTCTTCTTTGGCTTTGAATCTCTGAAAGACAAGTGGGGGACCAGGGGGCTAGTTTAAAAAAGACCACTGGGGGAGCAGAACAGATTGGTCAGTAGGGTCTGATGACCTCACAATAACAAAAAGACCTGCTATGGAGGGTCAGACAGTCTCAGATGATACTTCTGAACTCACCATTTCTGCTCAACTGTCTGTGCCTCGTGCTGACAGGGAGACCTGCTTACCTTGGCCTCATCGTTGGTGAGGATGTTCTTGGTGGCCAGGTTCTGCAGGATACTCCTGATGTCGTATTCAATCACATAAGCCAGGTGGGGCTTGTAGAACTCAGTGATCTTGAGGAGATCCTCATGAGAGAAGGTTTGGATTACTTTAGGAAACTTGTGTGTTAAACCTGAAATGGAAAGAAAAAAGAAGAAAATTCAGCGATGTAGGTGTGATGGAGGCTCAGGGATGAGAATTTAGTCTGACATGACCACCTCTAACTAGTGGCCTTATCTATTCACACAGTAAATATGAGAGAATAACATCAATGACAGGCTGGACTGGTCTCATAACACAGTGGAGCTGCTGTGTATAAGAAAGGGCAGAGAAAACATTTTTTCAGAAGAGACTCTGATCCTTTAATATGAGTAGTGACGTCCTTTACATGTTCTAAAACTCTGTGATAGCCAGTATGGTTTGCTCGGTCAGTAATATCACTTCAAGAGAGGACCACCACATCAACATGATGATTAACAAGATGCTCAATCACTGACCACAAAGCTCAGGTTAGGCGGAGTGGATCTTTGACACACTGAATGAGCTCTGATCTCCAAGGCTCAAAGATCACAGCTGTCTCAGTCACCATAGTGTGGTCAGCTTCCAGCTCCAAAAGAAATGTCCATACCTGACTTTAAAGGAAACAGCAGCCTGTGGCGATCAAATTGAATGAAAGGTCCTTTCCAGTTACAGATCTGGTGCTTTATTTGCTCATCAAATTTAGTGAGAGTTCCATTCATCCATTTTCCAACCCGCTGAATCCGAACACAGGGTCACGGGGGTCTGCTGGAGCCAATCCCAGCCAACACAGGGCACAAGGCAGGAACAATCCCCAGGCTGGGCGCCATCCCACCACAGGGAACACACACACACACCCACACACCAAGCACACACTAGGGCCAATTTAGAATCACCAATCCACCTAACCTGCATGTCTTTGGACTGTGGGAGGAAACCGGAGCGCCCGGAGGAAACCCACGCAGACACGGGGAGAACATGCAAACTCCACGCAGGGAGGACCCGGGAAGTGAACCCAGGTCCCCAGATCTCCCAACTGCGAGGCAGCAGCGCTATCCTCTGGTGATCAAATTGAATCAAAGGTCCCTTCCAGTTACAGGTCCAGTGATTTATTTTCTCATCAGATTTAACCAGAGTTCAAGTTGGGTTTCAAGCCTAAAACATGAATGTCCTTTTGGGTTCCTTTATTGTGTGAAGGCGTCTCCACAGACATGTCAGTTCATCCTTAAATTATGTCTTCATTCTCAGATGACTCAAATGACTACAATGTTAGTAGAGCTACAGTTTTGCCCTTCATTTTACTGTTCAGGTGGTGGTAGTGCAGTCGGCTTTCTGCTCCTCTTCTTATTCTGATGAATTATCAGGCCTTGTGTGCCACAGAATGCCAAGCCAAATGGGACAATGCCAATGTGTCCTACAGTGGAGTGGAGCTACTGGTGCACATCACAACCAACTTCTGCTCCAGCAGTAAATGTTGTTTTTTCCCAACTTTAACGCCCCAACACTTTTATCAGTGTATGTGTGTGCATTATGATTTTGTGAAGTTTGTAATTGTGTTTAACCTGTGAACTTGTTACAGCACTCTAAGCCTGCAGTCCGTGAAGAGCAACAGACAAAATAAACTGAAATATTGACTTCCACAGGATCTGCCTGTCAGTTTATATCCAATTACTGAGGTTCTGCTGGTCGGCTTTCCCAAGTTTGAAGAGTGAGGTGAGTGGCAATTCAATGTCATGTGATGTTGATGCATCCAATCTGCTTGGCGTCCTATTTTTCACGTCTTCTATCAGCCAATTAAAATGCACACACAGCAATGGTGAAGATGAGGCCCAATTGGCAGAGTTGGCTTTTGTGGATAATTTTCATAATAAGTTTGGTGCCTCTTTTGTATATCAGGTGATTTTTAAAGTCACCTTATTGTTGTCTGAACAGTTGCTTAATGAATCCTGCAAATGAGGGAATAAAGGGCACTAACAAGCCTGCCTCGCTTGCCTTTTACTGGTACAAATTTACTTAGCTGTACATTTACATTAGTAATAAACCAGAAGAGCATTTAAAGGTAAAGGTGTTCAGGAGTCAAATGGGGTCTCTGTCTCTCTCTCTCTCGTGTTTTCAGATTCATCATGTAGATGTCCTGACTAAGGCCCTTCTCCCCCGATCGCTCAGTTTAGATGGCCGGACAGCTCTAGGAAGAGTCCTGGTGGTTTCGAATTTCTTCCACTTACGGATAATGGAGGCCACTGTGCTCATTGGGATCTTCAAAGCAGCAGAAATTTTTCTGTAACCTTGCCCAGATTTGTGCCTCGAGACAATCCTGTCTCGGAGGTCTACAGACAATTCCTTTGACTTCATGCTTGGTTTGTGCTCTGACATGAACTGTCAACTGTGGGACCTTATATAGACAGGTGTGTGCCTTTCCAAATCATGTCCAGTCAACTGAATTTACCACAGGTGGACTCCAATGAAGCTGCAGAAACATCTCAAGGATGATCAGGGGAAACAGGAAGAACCTGAGCTCAATTTGGAGCTTCACAGCAAAGGCTGTGAATACTTATGTACATGTGCTTTCTCAATTTTTTTATTTTTAATAAATTTGCAAAAACCTCAAGTAAAGTTTGTTCACGCTGTCATTATGGGGTGTTGTGTGTAGAATTCTGAGGAAAAAAAATGAATTTAGTCCATTTTGGAATAAGGCTGTAACATAACAAAATGTGGAAAAAGTGATGTGCTGTGAATACTTTCCGGATGCACTGTATATATATCTATATCTATATATATACTGTCAAATAATGCAAAGAGTACGCGACACGTGTTTCGCCCTCATTCTGGGCCCATCAGGTGTACACACTCCACTGCACTCCCTCTCGGGAATCGAACCTCGGACTTCAGCGCTAGAGGCAAAGCCCCTAACGTTGCACCACGGCGTGTGGTTCGTTTATTTGACAGCATGTAGATCGGGGTAATTACATTCACGGCATTCGTAGTCTGTGTCACAATCTGATTGTAATGCGGATGTTAGCAGACTTGCTGGCCAACCACAAGCGTTACCTGGTAGGTAACCACCCATACAATCAGATTGTGACACAGACTACGAATGCCATGAATATATATATATATATATACTAGACATTAGAACAGTAGTCCATAAACATTAGTAGGAACAGTCTATATTAAATGGCAAGGGACCTTTTACTTCATTAAATTTTTTCCATAAAATGCCTGTAATTTTCTGACAGTAATACTGGCTTTGCTGCCCGTAATATGCGTTTAATTATCTGTCACAACAGTGCACAATCAGTAGATTTTCACCAGCAACTGATGTAATGTGCGTGAAAATAAATCTACTTGTACTTTACACTTGACCGGGCCAAGCTTCTTAATTGCAAATCTGACATCCTCAGAGTGAACACTTGCACAACAATGGGGAAGCTGGTCTCCGCGTCTCAGTACCCGATTGGATTTTTCGTGCGTTATGTTTTAGGTCTTACCTCATTTACCGAAATCTGATTGGATCTGCCACGTGATATTTTATAGGTCCCGCCCTCTTTGTCTTGTGTGACGCGTCAGGCAGACTTTGGAGCATCTGCTTTGAAGCATCGCACCATGCCCCGTGCATGCGCACTTCACCAGAAGACACACACACACGGACACTGGACACACACAGGGGTTTTATTAAAGAGGATATATATATATTTGCAGCTGGAGATCCACAAAGGGAGAAAATGAATCACATATAAGTAGTTTTTATTCCTGAGCTTTATATATATATATATATATATATATATATATATATATATATATATATATATATATAATACCAAAAATAACCAGAGGCAAAAAGAAAACACATCTTAACAGATCACAGTGATGTAATATGCATGGAGCTTCGCTCTTTCAGGAATATATTGATTTATTTTAAACGAAATTCAATTCAATGAGTTCAGTTCAAATGTATTGTTATGTGTATAAAATACGATGGGTGGCACGGTGGCACAGTGGTAGTGCTGCTGCCTTGCAGTTAGGAGATCTGGGTTTGCTTCCCAGGTCCTCCCTGTGTGGAGTTTGCATGTTCTCCCTGTGTCTGCGTGGGTTTCCTCCCAAAGACATGCAGGTTAGGTTGATTGGCGATTCTAAATTGGCCGCTGTGTGTGTGTCCAATGGTGGGTAGGTGCCCTGCCTGGGATTGGTTCCCTGCCCTGGGATTGGCTCCAGCAGACCCCCGGGACCCTGTGTTCAGATTCAGTGGGTTGGAAAGTCTTATGTAAGATAAGATAAATCTTTATTGTCATTGTCACTTTTACAAAGGAACAACAAAATTGAAGTTGGTGTCAACTCAGTGTGAGGCATAAAAATTAAAAAACAACAAAAGAATAGTAATGAGTGCATTACAAATATATACAAATTGCACTTGTTAAATGTACAAATTGCACTGGTTGACTTAAGGTCTATATTGCACATTTAGAGAATGATACGGAGCAGTTTAATTTGAGTTCAGGGCTATGATTGCTTTTGGATAAAAGCTGTTTTTAAGGCGGTTTCTCTTTTCATTGCTCTATATCTCTTGCCCGATGGCAAAAGCCGGAAGAGGCAATGACCAGGATGTGATGAATCCTGTAAAATGTCTATTGCTTTTTTGCATCATCGGGAGGTGTAGATTTGTTCCAGAGTGGGGAGGGTACAGCCAATTGTTCTCTCTGCTGTCCTGACATCCCTGCGGGGCGCTTTCCTTTCTGAGGAAGTGCAGCTGCCGTACCACACACACAGTCCGCACATGAACACACTCACGATGGAACACTGATAAAAGGAAAGGAGCAGATTTTTGGGGAGATGGTTCTTTCTGAGGATTCTCACAAAATACAGTCTCTGCTGCGTCTTCTTCAGCAGCTCCTTGGTGTTGGCACACCAGGTCAGGTCAACCTCCAGCTCAAAGCCCAGAAACCTGAACATCATTACCCTCTCCACACAGGCACCGCCAATGATGAGTGGCTGGATGTCAGTTTTGTTTTTTTAAATGTCAATAACAAGCTCCTTCGTTTTTGTGGTGTTGAGGAGCAGATTATTGAATTTGCACCACTCTGACAGCCACTCGACCTCGTCCCTGTATGCCAGCTCACCCTCCCTGCCAGAGATGAGCCCGACCACCGTTGTGTCATCAGCAAACTTTATGATCTTGTTGCTGTGGTGAATGGGGACATAGTCATATGTGTAGAGGGTGTAGAGGAGCGGGCTGAGCACACAACCCAGTTTTCATTATGCAGCCCACTGAGAATCTCAATCTGCTAGCTATGGAAAATAACAACATAGAATGTAATGAGCAAAGAAGTAAGCACAGTTTAGGAAAAAAAAAGGAAATTAGGAAAAAAAATATAATTTTAGTGGACATCTGTGTGTTATTCAAAGCCATGGTAGAACATAACCACAGAAGAAACAGAACTGCAAGAAAACAAGTAGAACACAAGTGGGACGTGGAGGGAGCAAGAACTTGGGGGTTGTTGGGGTTGTAATTGCAGGAGGGTGGGCCACCGCTGCTACCTGAGCAAGAAATGTATCCCTGCTTTGACAGAACAGTACCAGGAATCTCTAATAATAAAAATGTTATTTCCAGTATGCTTTTGTTGTCCATTCGTCCATCCATTTTCTGCCACTTATCTAGGTCTAAGTCAAGGGAACAGTAGTCTAGGCAAAAATGCTGAAACATCTCTTTTCTGTTCCGTTCAAATCTTCCAGGACACTGTGAGGTTCCCGGGTCAGCTGAGAGATATAATCTTTCCAGCATGTCCTGGGTTTCTGAGGTGTCCTCGTGGTTGGGCATGCCTGAAAGAGCTTCCCAAAGAGGTGTCCAGAAGGTGTCCTAATCAGATATCTGAACCATCACAACCTGCTCTTTTGAATGTGGAGGAACAGCAGTTCTACTATGAGATCCTCCTAAATGTCTTCACCCTCTCTCTATAGCTGAGCCCAGACACTCTGCAAAAGAAAATAACTTCTGCCATTTGTATCCACAGTCTAGTTCTTTCATTCACTATGTAAAGCTTGTGACCAGAGATAATGACAGGAATGTAGATCCACCAGTTTCCTGAGAGCTCTGCTTTTCACATCTCTCGTCAATATGACTCACCGGTACCACATCTACATAACTGCAGACACCACTCTGATCCACCTGTCAATCTCCTGCTTACTTCTTTCCTCATTTGTGAACAAGAACCTGAGATACTTAAACTCCTCCACATGAGGCAGCACCTCATCCCCTACTGGAGACGGCACTCCACCCTGTTCCAGCTCAGAATCATGACCTCAGACTTGGAGGCGCTGATCCTCATCCTGACCGCTTCACACTTGACTGCAAGCAACCCCACATCACGATGAAGCCAGCAGGACCACATCATCTTGAAAAAACAGAGATGTGATCCTGAGGTCATCGAACTGAACACCATTCTCTCCTTGACTGAACCTAGAAATTCTGCCCATAAAAATTATGAACTAAATTCAGTGACAAATGGCAGCCCTGGGGGAGTCACACACACCAGGATTGAGTCTGATTTACTGTCGACAATGCAGACCAAGGTGTCACTCCAATTGCACAAGGACAGAATAGCCCACAACAGTGGGCCCAGTACCCCATACTGTCAAGGCACCCCCAAAGGGCTATAGTTGGGTGTTGTGACGATCATTCTTCAGAAATGGAAAAGTCACGTTTGTTTAATCTGAAACCTTTGCCACTTCAATGTGGATGTATTCAGTAAGTTTTAGGGCTTTTTTTCACTTTAGGACACCAGTACTCTTCACCTCCATTATAAAAGGCAAGAACATGCTACGTATTTATTAAGGTTTATTAAATATGATTCACTTTAGAGTGAAATTTCATGTGGCAAACTAAGATACACAATGACTGTGAAGAAATAAATTTGACTTGAAAAATATTGAAATTATCCTTTAAAGGTGAATAACATCCTAGTTTGTCCTACAGTCATCTTCATCATGACCATCAATGACTTTCTTAACCTAACCCCCTTGGACCTTTGTCAACTGCCTTCTGTAGTGTACGGGGGGATTCAGGACAGCTGAACCGGTGGGTCTTTTCAATTATTCCTACTCTGAAAATTTCCTCCAAACCAAAGCGTTCACCTTCTGTTAACCTATTATTGCTTATTTTGAAGTACATGCAAGACCCACTGAACATTTTTGTGACAATGACAATTGGATTCACTCTTAGTTTGGCCAGGAGCTTACCCATCTGCTCAGGGTGGTCTCCTCCTTCATTGTTGGGATGGTAACAGAGCTGAACAGGTTATTGTATGTCTGTCAGTTATTACTCTTCTCTTCTTTCTGGTAGTTCAGTTAAAGGAGACCCACTCTGGGTCTTCAGTCCTGCTGAAGGTGCCAGGTATCAGAGATGACATCTTATCCTACAAGGTGCTCTGAACTGCCGGACATTGATAATTCTGTTGACTAGATGGTTTTGAGCACTCGCCTTGTGCTTATATCTGACCATAACCTACTAGCTGTCTAGACCCCATCTCCCCCATCTCCCCCATCACCACTCTAGTTTTGCACAGTGTCTTTCTGAAGGTTCATCCAGGTGAGTCCCTCCAGTTCTTTGCTTCAACACTGGTATGCAGCCACTATAACTCATTTCCATACTATACATGTAGCTTTCTGACAACTGTTTCAAGTATACGGGATTACCTCGGTGGTCCACATACCTTTTTCACACATAAACACAGATATTTTGGACATATATATATATATATATATATATATATATATATATATATATATATATATATATATATTTACACATACACAAACACACTATATGCAAAATAGTCCTTGTCTTAAGCTGGGGCTCACCACACAAGCAGTCAGGAGGGAAGTCAAACCTAACGACTACAGTTGTTTGAACTTATCACCTTGACTAGGACATTGCAAAATACACAACTCAAATACATTTTAGCACAATTTCTCATTGCGAGTGACATGTGCCACATTCTGAAAGCCAATAATGTGATGCCTGGTGTTTAGTATGGCAAGTTCTGCAGTAATCTCAGTCCTTTCATTTTCTTTTCTCCCTTCTCTGCTGGTGTGATAAGCACAAGACAAGCATCTCTCTTTCCTTCTTTACTTGCAGTCTCATTGTATGCCTTTTACTTGTGGAGGAGAGCTCATTGATTGTCAACTCTTTCAAATACAAAGAAGAGTCCAGGCCTACAACAGGGTGACTCTCAGAGCAGTCTGACTGAGTCACTGGGGATGTCAAACTGCACGACTGGCATCATGAGAGGGTCTTGTAACTCTCCCTGACTTGCTAAGGTTATGCAAATGAAGGCTTTCAGAATTTAAATTACAAATCTTTATTTCAGCTGTGTTACATTTTTGAGAGTGAGTTTAGCTTACCATGTAATGTCAGACATTACACTCGACTGAAGTCGGGCCCTCCACACTCACTAGTCAGCCCACCACACTCATAGCAGGTGTGTTTTTGTGTTTATTTTTTGTGTTTATTTCTCATTTAGCTATGGCTGTAATTGTAGCCTACTTTTAGCAGTTTCATGAAAAACACTCCAATTCAATTTATATATTTTTTATATGATGCTTTGAATAAACGTCTTCAAAATGAACTGTGATAACCTAAAGATCAGTAAACAATACTTTAAAGTCGTTACAGTGCAGCATTCCTTGTAGTGAGTTCAGTTGCTTTATTTGTAAATTAAGAAAGGTTGCCCCTTATTTTATAGAAAAGAGAGATGGACAGGTAACACAAAAATAAACAGAACGGGTGAAAAGAAAACTGAACGAGAGTGCTTTAAAATGTCTGAGTAATCCTGCCTGATATGCTGTGCTCTTCTTATGTGGATTACCTGTAGAAAGAGGCAGCACAAAGCCCCCCGACTCCGGACCCTCTTTGATGGCGTCACACTGAGCTCGCACTGAGGCCTACTTTGTGAATGGCTGTGTTTTTAAAGGTCGCTCTCATCTGAAAGTTGTGGTGTTTCATGTGTGTCTTTTAAGGAGCGCTGCAGAAGCACCAAGAGCAGAAAGTAAAAGAGATGATAATAAAAGAGCACACTAATATGACATGAACTTACTGTTAACAGCACATATGGAACATTTAAACAACATTCAACAAGTTGTAAAAGCTCTGCTCAGTGACAATCAGATGTGAACTCACAAAGATTAAAACACAAACAGCAAGATTCCCACACACAGTGATAGAAGTCAGCAGTCCACACACTCAACATTCACAAAGTAAATAATATGCCAAAAAAAATAATAACACACACAAGGAATTTGGTTTTGTGCATAAAGTGTGTGTCTTTCAAACTGTTTGGGATGAAGATTTTGAAATTCAAGGAGAAAGTCTTCATGTTTTACTCACCAGACAGAGCAGCAATGTCTTTCTCAGATCTTCCTTTAATGGAGATCATTGACACAAACTTCTTACACAAGCCGTCTTCACTCATCTTTAGGTTTTGTGGTTTAAATGACTGTTTGTTTCTTCTAAAGGCTCCTTTCACCAAAGTTCAAGTGAGCTCTCAGCAGGCTAGGACTGTGGAAACAAAACAGAGAGGACATTAAAATTAAAATAATGACAACAGCTGAGTAGGGAGAACGGCAGACTTAGGTGTGTCACTCATTTGAACACTTAAAGGACGTGATCTCCATGTGAAGGTCAACAAACATCTGAGCTTTTAGAAACTTAACAAGAGACTCAGGAGCTGAACTCCAGTTGTGAACCCCAAGGAAGAAAACAATAAAACATTTTTGTGACATGTCAACTTAATGACCGTGTCCTCTCTGATCAGTCTGGAGCCCTTTAAGTTTCTCCAGTTGATGTGGGAGCCTGCAGGGTTGAAGTCACAGGAGGTTGTCCTCACATTGTATGACAGTCTTAACACCTTTGGTGGAAACCAAGCTGTTGCAACTACACAGAGAAGCTTCACTTTCAATGTCAATCACAATAAATGAAAAAGTAACAACCTCTGTTAGAATCGGAATTATAAAATCAGATAGATTACTTTTCATTAATTGATATTTCATTACCTTATTAATAACTTCACTTCATAAACAGAAATATGGTTTCATTTTTCACTTCCTCAAAAATGTCCCTCCCTTGAGGCATTCATAGATGTTCAATACAATGTGCTGTGAAGACCCAGCAGTTGTTCATCTTTTGGCAATGATGAACCGGAATATTTTCCCTTTGACATCTAGCAGTGAGATTTCTCGGAAGTGGTCAATCCTGCCAAATTCAGTTCTTTAGGAACAAAGTGTCCCTCTGGAAGAAAAAGTAGAAACATCAGTCTTGAACACTGGCAGAGTGTCTACAACAGCTTAGATATCCTCCTCAGAGCCTGTAGACAGTTTTTGTACGTCTTATACATGGTGCCCGATAGTCCTGGTGCAGATCCTGCTTGAGCTTTTTTCCACTACTGCCCTTACTTCTTCATTGGTGAAATCTGCTGTGCTGTAAGGGGTGTGTGGTTTAAAATTGGTAATCGAAGAGGGCATTCCATGCTGGGTTCCCCATGTGCTGCTGCTACCTTGTCTACAACTTCTTCCTTACAGCTCACCAGTTTCCCACTTTTTAGCTTTTCCAGGAGTTTGTCTATGAACTGAAAGGTGTTCTTGTAAAAGGCTTTCCTCTGTCGCTACTCCTCTATTTTCTTTTTCCAGATCATTTCTGTATCATTGAATGCTCCAAACATCCTCCTCCTCTGCCCTACCTTAGAGCTTAGCTGGCTCAGGGCTTCCTTTTCTGCATCATCTGCTTTTTGACACTTTTTCTTGAGTGTCCTTAGCTTATGCAGCCTTTCACTGTCTCCTCCTGGGACCTGCTGATAGCTCGATTGTCTTACCTTCCTTCAAGCCAAAGGCATCACCACATGCCTGACACACAACCTGTACCATGGCATTAATTTTCTTTGGTATCATCTCCTTTCAGGCTGCTATCCAATATAATATATATGTCTTCATCCAATTGTGCCCATTTACGATCTGCTGCTGGTTGTAAATTCAGCCATGACTTTCTCTCTATATCCACTATGACTTCAGATTCAGCATCTCGTCTTGTGCTCTGAGCAGATTCAGCAAAGAGGTCCCGGGCTCTGTGGTTTGCCCCCTGGTCCTGTTCCTCCATTGACTTTCAAGTCTTACTAAGAGTTGGCTTTCTGAGTGATAACAAGTGCTTTGCATGGTTGAATTTGCTCATTGCACTTGGACTTACTGTACCTTGGTGAATCTTTTCACCTCATTTATTCTTGAAGACTCTTGTCACATCCAAACGTGTACTCTTGTACTGTATCTTGTAAGGAACCTCAAGCATAGGTGGCAATGAAGGCTTGACTGGTAAGTCCATTATATCATTCTTTGCCATAGGTGCATCTGACTTGGATATTTGGGAAAATGATGTTTCATCTCATCTGTTGGCAGATAATTACAAGGACCGATATGTTTTTGAACTTCTCCAGGTTGTGATGGACCTTGTCCCCTTTTTGGAAATGACGGATATGCACTCCACGTCTAACATCAGTGTAAGTTTTTGTTTTCCCTTGAACGAAGATCATCAGCCTTGCAGTGAAGAGGATGAGGAAAGATATTAAGATGTATTTGTATTTTCTATGATGAAGGGGAAAACATGTGGTGTAATAGCATGTGGTGTTGAATGGTACATTGGACGACATTCTGAGAGAGTGCAGGTCTCCAGGGATTTGCTTGTAAGATAACAGACTGAATGAAGCCTTTGAGATCACATTGCAAACTTTCAATGCCCTGTTTGCAGTCAGATGGTATACAGAGATGTGTATGTGATGAATATTATATCACTTGTGTACAGAAAGGCTGCAGAGTCTGCAGATGTGAATTGACAGGTGTTGTCTGACACAAGAGTGTGCAGATTTCTGAATCTGATAAGACTGAGATAAGGAAATGTATGACATTTTGAGTGGAAATAGGAACAGTGAAGGTAACTTCTGGCCACTTGCAATGATAATCAGTCAGGGTTAGTGTATAACTATAATGCCAGACAGCTGTTCCAAATAGACCCCCAACATCTATTAACAGTTTTACTCAGGGTTCAGATGGAAATGGCACAGGTGTAGAAAAGGGAATTGACAGTTTTTTAACATGAACTTCAACCATGTCGTCTATCCCTGGCCACCAATAGAGATGACACACACGCACTGTCTACTTTACACATATCTTTGGTGACATAGACAAGTAAATACAACCAACATGTGACTCTGAGAGAAAGGAGCAATGAGACGAGCACCACAGAACACATAATCATCTTGTACACTGAATTCATCTCGTAATCAGAAATATAGACGTGTAACTGTATCAACAGCATTAAGAGAAGATGACTAACCATTGAGCTCACAGGACAGATAATTCACTGTAAAATGGAGAGGCAGAAGCAAACTCACCCAGTGGCAGGGCAGTTAGAGCAGGAGACTAAACCACCACAAAGTCAGCTGTTTTTTGGGGGATTTTATTGATTTTAAAAACAAATAAAATTTCATACAAATAAGTCAAGTTTTACAAGACTTGGTTCAAAACAAATCAAACTCCTATGAGAAAGAGAGCTAGGGCAGTAGAGTAAAACTTTAAGCTAGTAAAAATGAGTAAATATATAAATTAATAAATAGAGAAAAAGAAGAAAAAAAGGGGGAAGAATCTGCTTCCTCAATTTAAATACTTATTCTAAAATGTCATTGATTGGATCCTGCTATGTTGTAGAAAAGTTTTGTACAGATCCTCTAAGTGCGAATTTGATTTTTTCCAGCTTCAAATAATATAAAACATCAGTTACCCACTGACTTAAAAGAGGAGAGTTAGGATTCTTTCAGTTCAGCAAGATAAGTCTACGTGCCAATAGTGCAGTAAAGACAATTACAGTTTGTTTGTTCTTCTCCACTTAACGCCCCTCTGTGAGCCCACCAAACACAACTGTTAATGGATTAGGAGGGATTGTGACACCAAAGCTGTCTGAAAGGCATTTAAATCAAACAAATCACCAGATAATATTTATCCTTGTGTTCTTAAGGAGGCTAGTGAGTACAGATATAAACCCGTGACACATATTTTTAAGAAGTCACTGCACACTGGAGAGATTCCGAAGGATTGGAAAATGGCAAATATCATTATATAAAAAGGGTGACAGGGCAGATCCAAGCAACTATAGGCCAGTAAGTGTAACATGGATCACAGGAAAATTAAATGGATTAGCAGATAATTTGGAATCCGTTATATAATAATAATCCATCCATCCATTTTCCAACCCTCTGAATCCGAACACAGGGTCACGGGGGTCTGCTGGAGCCAATCCCAGCCAACACAGGGCACAAGGCAGGAACCAATCCCGGGCA
Organism: Erpetoichthys calabaricus; assembly: GCF_900747795.2. Classification (NCBI taxonomy): domain Eukaryota; kingdom Metazoa; phylum Chordata; class Cladistia; order Polypteriformes; family Polypteridae; genus Erpetoichthys; species Erpetoichthys calabaricus. Next base: position 138,038 of record NW_026261590.1, on the reverse strand, counting down.
GGGTGCCAACCCACCGCAGGACACACACAAACACACCCACACATCAAGCACACACTAAGGCCAATTTAGAATCACCAATCCACCTAACCTGCATGTCTTTGGACTGTGGGAGGAAACTGGAGCGCCCGGAGGAAACCCACGCAGACACGGGGAGAACATGCAAACTCCACACAGGGAGGACCCGGGAAGCGAACCCAGGTCCCCAGGTCTCCCAACTGCGAGGCAGCAGCGCTACCCACTGCGCCACCGTGCTGCCCTATAATAATAATAATAATAATAATAATAATAATACATTTTATTTATACAAGGCGCCTTTCAGAGAACTCAAGAACACCGAACAAACAATAAATAAATAAATAAATAAAAGAGACAATTATAAACAACTTAAAACATCAGAAAGTCTAAAAATTAAAACCAAAGAAAACTACGGTAATCATGAGGGAAAAGAAAAAGCCATTTTAAACAGATGTGTTTTAAGTTTACATTTGAAGGATGAATATGATTTGATATTTCAGAGATCCGCAGGTAATGAATTCCAGAGCTTGGGAGCAGAACGGCTGAAAGCTCTGCTCCCCATGGTGGTTAGACGGGTGGGAGGGACGGTCAGATGGATGGAGGAAGAGGATTTAAGGTTACGGGAGGGAATGGCAACATGAAGAAGGTCAGATTAATATTACGTAGGTGGAAGTAAGCAGACCGGGTGATGTTATTAATGTGACATTGGAAAGATAGAGGACTGTCGAGGATGACACCCAGACTCTTGACCTGAGATGATGGGGAAACAACAGAGTTATCAATAATAAGAGAAAGATTATTGGTTTTGGATAATGATGATTTTGAACCAATGAGGAGAACCTCAGTTTTGTCACTGTTTAATTTAAGAAAATTCGAAGAAAACCAGGATTTAATTTCAGCAATGCAGTCAATAAGCGAGGGTGGTGGAAAAGAGGAGATGGGTTTACCAGCAAGGTAGAGCTGGGTGTCAACAGCATAACAGTGAAAATTAATGTTATATTTGCGAAAAATATTGCCAAGAGGAAGAAGGTAAATAATAAAAAGAAGAGGCCCCAGGACAGAGCCCTGGGGCACACCAGAAGTAACAATGGTGGGTTGGGATGTGAAGATTTTAAGCTGTATGAACTGAGTGCGGCCTGAGAGGTAGGATCTAAACCATTCAAGTGGAGTGGAGTATATCATTACAGAAGGACTTGGATAGCATACAGGCTTTGGTAGATTTGTGCCAGATGAAATTTAATATCAGTAAATGTAAAGAATTACACACAGGAAGTAAAAATGTTAGGTTTGAATACACAATGGGCAGTCAGAAAATCAAGAGTACACCTTATGAAAAGAATTTAGAAGTCATAGTGGACAGTGTTCAGAAGCCATTAAGAAGGCTAACAGAATGTCAGGTTATATAGCACCTTGATGTGTGGAGTACAAGTCACAGGAGGTTCTGCTCAAGCTTTATAACACACTGGTGAGGTCTCATCTGGAGTATTGTGTGCAGTTTTGGTCTCCAGGCTACATAAAGGACATAGCAGCACTAGAAAAGGTCCAGAGAAGAGCTACGGGGCTGATTCCAGTGCTACAGGGGTTGAATTATGAGGAAAGATTAAAAGAGCTGAGCCTTTACAGTTTAAGCAAAAGAAGATTAAGAGGTGACATGATTGAAGTGTTTAAAATTATGAAGGGAATTAGTGCAGTGGATCGAGACTGTTATTTTAAAATGAGTTCATCAAAAACACGGGGACACAGTTGGAAACTTGTTAAGGGTAAATTTTGCACACAAACATTAAGAAGTTTTTCTTTACACAAAGAATGATAGACTATTCGAATAAGCTACCAAGTAGTGTGGTAGACACTAAGACGTTAGGGTCTTTCAAAACTCGACTTGATGTTTTTTTGAAACAAATAAGTGAAAAGGACTGGCGAGCTTTGTTGGGCTGAATGGCCTGTTCTCGTCTAGAGTGTTCAGATGAAGTTCTTTATAAAGATTTTGGTCCAAAATTTTGTTAATTTGGTTCAGGCCAAAAACATGTGACCCAATGAGGCTTGAACTTGATTGCAATGTTCGCAGGTTGGATCTTGCTCTGGAAACATTTTGGACAGATGCACTCGACATATCATTTTAAGTTTAATAATTATATGCTTTGCGCATATGGAGCTTGAGTGAATTCTCTTTATTGCTATCTTCCACTCCTTTTCTGAGATGTTGAGTGAGAGATCCTTTTCCCACTGTCCTCTTGGATCTTTGAAAGGGAGGGAAAATGTGTTGCTGGAAAGATAAATTTGGAGTGTAATTGTTCGTAGGATGCAAAGATGTTGTCTATGTACATGTCGCTAAGTGATTTAATCCTGAATGTTTTCCAGACATTAAAAACTGCTTATGTTTGAGAGGGTGGATAAAGGTGGTTATCGTGCAGAGGTGCCTGCAGATAAAAGCTTCTTTATCTTAAAGCACTTCCTACATTGGTTCCATATTCTGAGTGAGTGAAGCACAATTGGCTTGTTACTATATTGGTGATGACTTGTACTAATTGGGGTACAAAGCAAAGAATATAATGAAGTGCTGCAGGATTTTATATTCTAATGTGGACTAATCCTGTGTATATTCATCTATTTGTGTCCATATCCAGGTTTTTATAGTTTGTATATTCACCGCCCAGTAATAAAATTGAAGGTTACGTAGGGCAATGCCACCTTCTGCCTTAGATTTTTGTAGGGTCACCCTTTGGATTCGTGGATGTTTAGAATTCCAAATAAATGTGGTTATGGTTGAATCAGATTTCTTAAAAAATGATTTATTGATGTATATTTGAATGTGTTGAAATAAAAAAGAAGCTTAGGAAGGATATTCATCTTGACAATGTTAATCCTTCCAGTTAAAGTGAAATGAAAGGTGGTCCATCTATAGAAGTCTTGCTTAATTTTTTCCATACAGATGGAAACATTTTGTTGATAAAGAGCTTTATGTTTACTTGTGATGTTTATCCCTAGGCATTTAAACTGATCTGTGATGATAAAAGGGAAGGTCTTCAATCTAATATTGTGTGATTGAGAATTCACTGGAAAGAGCACACTTTTAGTCAAATTAATTCTGAGACCTGAAATCTTTTGAAATTCTGTTAGTGCTGTCAGGACTGTAGGCACAGAATTTTTGTGGATCTGATATATACAGTACCATATCATCTGCATATAAAGAAATTTTCTGTTCAAGTCCTTCTCTGATAATTCCCTTTACCTCATAAGCATTTTGACAGTGAACTGCCAGTGGCTCAATGGTGATTGCAAAACGCATTGGTGACAAGGGGCATCCTTATCTGGTACCACGTTCTAGTTTGAAGTATTCTGAATTAATGTTGTTAATACAAATGGAAGCTTCTGGATTGGTGTACGGTAGTTTGATCCATGTACAAATGTTCGGGCCAAACTGAAATTTCTCCAATGTAGTGAAAAGGTAGTTTCATTCAACCATATCAAATGTTTTTTCTGCATCCAACGATAATAATATCTCTGGGGTGTTTGACTTTGTGGGTGAATATATTACATTAAACAGGCGTCAAAGATTGGAAGCGAAGTGTCAGCCTTTAATAAATCCAGTTTGGTCTTGTGATATTACTGAAGGAAGCACCTTCTCGATCCTTCTAGCTAGGACTTTGGAGAGTATCTTAACATCATTATTCAGAAGTGAAATTGGTCTGTATGATGCACATTGTAATAAGTCCATATTTTGTTTAGGAAATATGGTAATTAATGCTTGGCAAAAAGTTTGAGGTAGAATTTTTTTGTCTCTAGCATCTGTAAATGTTGCTAATAAAAAGGGAGCTAGCTGAGTTAAGAATTTTTTATAAAATTCGTCAGGGTAGCTATCAGGGCCAGCTGCTTTCCCACTCTGCAGTGACTTTATAGCATCTAGTAATTCTGATAGTGCCAGAAGTTTATCCAATTCCTCTGCACTGAGAGTAGCTAGTTGTGGCATCTGTAATGCATCCACAAAAGCATTAGGTTGTGCCTTGTCTTCTTTAAACTCAGTAGAATATAAGGACTTAAAGTAGTCTGTAAATGTGTGCATTATTTTTATGGTCAATGATTTTGTCTCGCTTTGGTGATTGCTGGGATTGCATTGCGAACTTCCTGCTTGTGGATTTGTTGAGCTAAGAGCTTATTAGCTTTCTTTCCATGTTCATAGTAGTGATGTCTTGATTTAAAAATGAGTTGTTCTGTTTCTTTTGTTGTCAAGAGGCTGAGTTCTGAATGCAGAGCCTGCCTTTTCCTATGAAGTGCCTCACTTGGACACCTGGCATGTTCTTGATCTATTCTAGTAATTTCATTGGTTAGCTTTGAGGGATGTCATTGGTGATGGCATTTCCTGGCATAGCTGGACCACCGATTATATGTGCTGTTTGAGGATGTCCTATTGTGCTCATCTGTCAGTGTTCTACTGGCTGTAATGGAATAACATTGAGAGATTTTACACATTGAAAGGGTATATTTCCACACGCAATTTAAGAACTGACAAATTATTACAACTATTTGTTGTTGACATCATGGATGCTGCAATTCTTTAGGAAATTAGTTTAGCTTTGACCAAGCTGTCATCTTTGATTTCAAGTCTATTATGATAAGGGCTTCTTTTGTAATTCTTTTTTTCTTTTGTAATATATTTTCTTTTTGTACTTGGGAAGGAAATGGTTGGGTGTAGCACACTATGCATAACTGCAGTATTTGACTAATATGTTTATGTAAATATCCTCCACAATCAGCCTTTTTGTCATTTTTAATGGTTAGCTTGTTATCTTAATTAGTAAAACTTACATCCACTTTCCTTCACGTCGTACTTTTGGACAGTTTTTCTGTTATGTGCAGTGGAAGTCAAACATTTGCTGCTATGTTATGGGAGACTCCTGAAGTAATAACACTAAAGAGTCGCTTGTTCTTCTTGTTTTTTCTGTTATTTGGCTTAAAGTTTAGACAAGAGGCACCTGCAGCTCCACACCTTCAAATATGGAGGTGCCCATAACATCAATGCCAGGACTACAGGAAAGCTTTGCCAGTTCAACAGCTTATTTATTTCTTTATATATTTATTATTAATTTATTTTGGTACTTACATTAACATTTATTTGCTTGGCATACACTTTTATCCAAAGTGATTTACAACAGAGGTAAACATAATCGCGTAACATTAGCCTTGGGCCTGTTTGTTCAGCAAGTATAGTAGGACAGGGAACAAAAGATGATTGCCACAAGTGCAAAGATGTAATGCCTAATAATTTACAATCATCGATTATAATCAATAAAGTAATTAAACTTAAACTATAAGTTAATCATCAAAATAAAAGATGACAGAGCATAGTTGTTTTTTTCCCAATCCATTAAACAAATATTCACAGCACAGATGGGACTTCAATTGCTTCTTAAATACATGGAGGGATTCAGCAGGACGGATGAAGATTTGCACCTCGTTCCACCAACTAGGAACTACATAGGGTAAAAAGTAAGATAGAGTAGGAAAATAGTCTGGATTGAGATTTGATGCCATACAGAGGTGGCATCACCAGATGCTGTTCACTGACAGACCTGAGTGGGCGAGAAGTTGCAGAGCACCACACCAGAGGTCTCTATACACAGATGCTGACCTATTTGGTATCTTGTATTAATCCCCCAAGGGAAATTGTCTTTTCATATGACCTTTTGAGGTCAGAGTGCAGGGACAGCCATTGCAGGTTAAGGGTCTTGCTCAAGGGCCCAACAGAGTAGGATTCCTTCTGGCAGTAGCGGGATTTGAACCAGCAACCTTCCAGATGCCAGTGTGGATCCTTAGCCTCAGAGCCACCAAGATTTTCATTACCGGCCTCTTGTTTTATTATTTAAATGATCTTTTATTTTGAGAACAATTACCTGTCCTATATAAGTTATTTTTAACTAAGACTGATTCAGGTTTGATGTTAGTACAAAAGAACGTTGAACGGTCAGAGAGCTTGTCTGGTCCTGAGTCAGGCACTGCTTGTGGCCTTTACATCAATGCCATCTTATTTAATGGATGCTAATGAAATCTGTCTGTATTTGCTCTCAGAATGGGGGCTCCCTACACATCACTCATAAAGAACTGCTAAAGTGGGTTTTGAAAATAATGAACTGGCGAGATTTCTTTAAACTAAAATGGTAAGTTTACAAGTGACATGAAATAAAAAAAGAAACAAAACCGATATTGACTTTAGGACCATACAGCATGTTTGATGGAAGTTTACGGGTATTTGTGTAAAGACCAAACAAGACCAATAACAACTAGAAACTGCCTGCCTTGAAGTACAATGAGTGATGAATTGGTGCAGGGCCTGTAACAGCCGTGATCTGACAGAACTGCACTCAGATAAGATCAGAAAAATGGGATTTACAGGAAACACACGGCTGGATCTCAAGTTACAAGCAGGGACTTCTCAGGTACTGTGATTATTATGGGCCTCTTCAGGAGTCTGTGACAAAGCTATCAGCTTGTAATTCTTTAACACAGAAAGCACACTGTACAACAACAACAACAACAACATTTATTTATATAGCACATTTTCATACAAAAAGTAGCTCAAAGTGCTTTACATAACGAAGAAAAGAAGAATAAAAGACAAATAAGAAATTAAAATAAGACAACATTAGTTAACATAGAAAGGAGTAAGGTCCGATGGCCAGGGTGGACAGAAAAAACAAAAAAAAACTCCAGAAGGCTGGAGAAAAAAATAAAATCTGTAGGGGTTCCAGGCCACAAGACCGCCCAGTCCCCTTTGGGCATTCTACCTAACATAAATGAAATAGTCCTTTTTGTAGTTAGGGTTCTCACGGAGTCACTTGATGCTGATGGTTATACAGACTTCTGGCTTTAGATGTGTTCAAGAGGGGCTTCATTATCACATATCAAAGACACATGGGGTCTGACTTATCAGAATTCTATCCAGATTAAGTACAATACAATACAATATAATTTATTTTTGTATAGCCCAAAATCACAGAGAAGTGCCACAATGGGCTATAGTGGGTCTAAGAAAACAAATAAATAAATAAAATGGACTGCTAGGCCCTTCAAGCACTGCTGTAGTCAGCCAGTGAGCACAATGAACACCAGTTTAACTAAATAGTGTGGTGGCCTACAACAAAGAGAACTTCACTACACAGCACCTTGTCTATCTGTGCCACACTTATGGGGGATTTCAGAATTCCTAAGTCATCAGTGCTTTAGTAGAAACAGTTACATGGATGGAGCCTCAGATTCATAGTAAGCATTTCCTTCTTGCACTGTTTGTGTGGATGTGATAAACCAAACCTTTACAAAAGATGACAATTCATGAAACTTCATCCTACTTTGCAGACCCCAACTTCAATGATTTCTTTTCAGATAAAATTGCCCAGCATCTCCACTCAGGTCATCTTTTTAACTGTGTTGTCCTTATTTTATCACAGCTACATAATAAAAGTATGCAATGCAAATTTTTTGTTTTACTTGAAACCATTGCTCAGGTGTTAACAGTTGGCCATGTAGATCCTGCTTTCCATTGTTCCTGACCACAGCATCCTATGCTCTCAGACCAACACTTTCAAATCTCTTGTTACCAAATCTCTCTACTTAAGCATCTGCCATCCTTCATGTGTTTTCATCCACTAACAGCATGCATTTCTAACTTTGATGTCCGCACCGTGTCACCCTACTTCCCATGATACCCCTGACATCTTGCTGACATCCTTATTTGTATTTTCTTTCTGTCCTGGGGCCTGAACGTTTCCACACTCAAATCGCAATGTATAACACCTAAACATGGCGTAAAGCCACGCACATTTCCACGGTACCTCATACCCTGGCATACGCAATTTCTCCGCTTGTTTTTGCAGACTGGCGGCACCCAGCGTCAAAGCAGTGCTACTATTCCTGTGTGGTCACCCTTTCTTTCTTAGATCCACACTAGGGGGCTCTGCCCCCTGCTCGCTTCGCTCGCCAACCCCTGGTGTTGGGAATGAGAAAGAGCGCGATGTATGAATGAGATATAGAATAGTGTGAAGGTGTAGATGATGCAAATAGAAAGCAAACAACAAAGTGTCTGGCACAGTGTAAAGGTTTATTGGAAAATTTCTTTGTACACGCCGTTTAAGTGTAAAAGGTAATTCCAGGTCAGAACTTGTAAGGTCAATGAAGATGGTTATTGTCGTGATCAGAGTCAAGTTTGTCAGAGCTTAGAAAGAGTTGTGTCTCTCCAGGAAGTAATGGAATGACTTGGGTATTTATGTTTTCCACATTAATATTTTTTGTACATAATATAGTGCGTTGTGTTAAAAGGGGCATTTGGTCTATGAGGAATTGTAATAATATCTGGGTGAAGTCTATCTGTATTGGTGAGTTTACCATCTCCCAGTTGTAATAAACAATTGTTATGATCTGGATGTGGACATCGCATGTTTTGTACTAACTGTATCTTTTGAAAGCAATGCCAATTCTCTGCGTATTTTAAGGTGCACTGAACAATAGCTGAGCGCATGGAATGTGGAACAATAGCTAAGCACTGTCTAAAATCTCTTCGTAATAAAAGTACCTTTCCTCCAAAGGGAAGATTATTATTCATAAACGTTTGTAGAAGTTTATGAATGGTGTTGAGTAAGTGAGTGGATGCCATTGTACATTCATCAATAATTAACAGTTTTGCAAGACGGATGTCATGTGCAGTGCCACTGTTAATGTTCATAGTGGATATCGATTTGTAGGATCTAATGCAGTTCATAAAGATTGAACTTTCAGGTGCATCGTTAGTTAGAAGCTTCTGTAGATATTCAGGATATGAGCTTGTGCCGTTTGAGAGGCGCGTCGTTGTATGTCCAGTATTTGGGACGTGTTGTTTTGGAGCTGTAATCGATTTGCCTGTGAGGTGTGAGAAGCCCGTTGTAGTTTACGGCGTGCATTGTTTGTATTGAGCCTTGCCCGTTTTTGTATGTCGGTCAGTTGAGCTTTCTCTTTTTGGAGCCTTGCCTGCTTGTACTGCATTTATTTATTTTGTCCTTTTGCTGCCATTTCTGTATGTCTGAGACGGGAGGTGTTTCGTTTTGAAACCGTGCCTGTTTCGATGCAGTACTGTGAGACGCGTGCTGCATGCGTCCACGTTCAGTGTGTCTGTCCATTTGGGTTCGTTTCTGTAACTGTGTTAGTTGAGCTTTGCGTTTTTGGAGCCGAGACATTTTTTCTTCCAGAGTTTCAGAAGCGGGTTGGAGCCGACGTGTATTGTTTTTTTCATGCGGGTTCGTGTGTTTGGTCCCGTTACTCGAGCCGTATCGGTTTGTACCCGTGATCGTGAATTCATGAATTGTTTGTTCTTCAGCGTTAGAAATATGGATAAGTAATAAGGAGGATCGCACTCACTGTTAATATGGAGCCTTTTCTGCGGTTGAACGGTTAATAGTGCCTCATTGTATTGAGATCCACCTATGCTGCATAGTGTGAATTGTGTTTGGTTCCGTTATTCGAGCCGTATCGTTTTGTACCCGTGATCGTGAATGTATGACTTGTTTGTTCTTGAGCGTGATAAATATGGATAAGTAATAAGGAGGATCGCACTCACTGTTAATATGGAGCCTTTACTGCGGTTGAACGGTTAATAGTGCCTTATTGTAATGAGATCCACCTATGCTGCATAGTGTGAACGTGTTGAGATGACGTATGTTTAATACGGATGGTTCATTTAAAAATGGGGCTTTGTGTGTAGATTTGTGCATATTTGCGTTGTTGATTTGTTTCAGGGTGCACTGTTCCAATGCGATGCAATATTTGTCCACATATGCGAAAGCAGTATGGGCCATTGCCTTTTGGTAGCCTGATATTTACTCCGGTAAATGCAAAAGCAAATGAACTATTGTAGGATCTAATGCAGTTCATAAAGTTTTTACTTTCAGGCACATCGTTAGTTAGAAGCTTCTGTAGATATGCAGGATATGAATGTAAAGGAGGCAGTCTAATTTGACCCATTTGAGAACAACGTGTAAATTCCTTACTTGTATTGCCAGTTGTTTCTTCAGGGAAGTTAAGTGAATGACAATGATTGCAAATGACATTTATTAATCCCAATGAATTTTCCTCAATAGTGGACTCATTATTGAACGCGTTGTCAGCTAAGTGGCTCAATCGTTTAGCAGGTGTCTGCGGACGGTTCCTTTAGAAATGGGGCATTGGGTGTCACTTCTTATTGATGTTAGTGTGTTTGTGGGTCTGAATCGTCGTTGTTGTGAACGTTTCGTGTGCCATGTCCGTAGTCTGTCCCGTTTCGTCTCTAATGGGCTTGGTGTGGCGGTCACGGCTTCTTTTTTTTGGTGTGGTAGGAGCTTGTTGAATCCTCCTCTTTGTGTGCGTCCCGTTTCGTTTGCAATGGATTTCGTGCGTCGCTGTGTGCTTTGCCAGCATCTGGGGGGGGGGGGGGGGGTGTTGCTGGGGGGGGGTGGTTGGATTGGTGGGGCGCGAGCGTCTTCTTTCTTTTTGTGTGCCAGGGGCTTGTTGAATCCTCCTCCCTCTTTGTGGGTGTCCCGACCGCTGCTTGTAGGGGGGGGGGGGGGGGGGGGGTTGGTGCTTGGAGGTGGGTGTGGGATTTGTGGGGCGCAAGCGGGTTCTTTTTTTTTTGTGTGCTAGTTTCATGTGCAATGGCTTTCGTGCGGCGCTGTGTGCATCGCCTGCGTTTGACTCCTTTTTTCTGTGGTCTTTGCCGCCTCTCGCGGCACCTCATTTCTTGGGGCGCCTGCGCAGTACGTCTTTTTGCGGCTACGGCCCATGGCCGGATGTCCCTGCGTCCATCCGGTTTAGCATTCTCGGTTAGTAATGTGGATTCCTGACGCAGCTTTATAAATACACTTAAATTAACTGCATATTGTTTATTAGTGTAATGCATCTGATTGTAATTAACCTGCAGCAATATAATGGGCCAGGGAATAGCCATAGTATTCCAAATACCATAACTGCTTTAGCGTTGTCCATCAAGCTCCTTGTAGAACTGTAAACTTGCACTACAGTTATAATATTGCACAACCTGCGCCACTTTATAAAGCGCGTATGATGACGATACCATTTTTAAGATGAAATGCAGCAAAATATGTTGTTTATAGTATACAGATAAAACTTTAACTTCATTTAAATAATCTGTATTGTTAATAATTAAACATGTGAAGACACGGTGCCGCAGCGCTAGCTAGTTCATGGATAGCTCCTGCCTTGCGCTGTATTATTACTGGTGCTGACACTACACTGGAAGGATAGATGGATAGAATAATTAAACATGTACTACGAAGATATTTCAATGTTCCTTAAAAGTTTTGAAGAATCGGCGTTCTAAGCATACAGATGGCTTAACGTCTATTACAGAGATGATTGTGTGGCGATTGGGTATTTGGAGAAAGAAAAGTTAGGACAGGAATTGGAGGTTAGTATGTTTGAAAGAGACAGTACTTCTGTAATAAAGCATTTCATTGAAGGTTGCGCATGGCGCAGCAAGCCTCTTGCATGAGATATGAACAAGCACTGCGCCACTGTGTTCCCATGTTTAATAACACGCTTTTATTCCTATCATCATGAAAAAGATACCACGTATACATCTCAGTATTTTAATTATTCAGAGAGCTGTAATATCACGAATGTAATGGATTCTGTGTCCTGTCGGAGAAAGAGAAAGAACAGAAGCACGTAGTGATTCACACACATAGAGCACATAGAAGATCAAACACAGAACAAAGCATTTAACGTCCTACTTTAGTTGTGATGGGATTTGAGAAACTAGTAAAATAAATGATTTTAAGATGAAGTTTACGATGTTCTACTTTAATGACAAAATAAACTATGTGATTAAAGTGGAAATTTCAAGATTAAAGTTGACATTTCGTGCTTTTTTTCCCACTGTGTGCCTATTTTTATTCTCTGTACCCTAATAAGCTTTCATATGACACTCAGACGGTCCGCCATGAGTCGCTTTTTCATGCCGACTTTGATATGTGACAACTTCTTTTTTATTTCAGGTACTGTGCAACTTTGTGAACTTGAGCTTTCGAGTTTCTCCAACACTATGTCACTCGTTCAGCTTTCTTTTGATGATTATACCACTGTTTAAACCAACAAATAGTACGTTTTTCCTTTGCCTCCACTTGGTATTCTCTGAAATTCTTATATTTTCCCCTGTGCTTTTCCCATTGTCTTTTCACAGAAGGTTATTTATATTGATTTGCATATTCAAAGAGGCGTAATTCTGGGAGGAGTTGGGGCGGGACAGAAGGCGCGTGCACGTGCGTTACTTTTCACGCTGATCGGGATTTATGTAGTGGAAGAAAGTGAAAGTTTGCGTGCGCACAGATTCCTGCATCTGGATTTTTCTGTGCATACGCACATTCCCACTTTTGTGCTTACGCCATGTTATAGTGTGATTTCTACGCACGGCGTTATACATGAGGCCCCTGATGAGCAGCTCCTACTTTTTTTTGATGGCCCAAATTGCATCTGCATACATCAGCACTGTTTGGACTCCTATCTTATGTAACTTACAGTTACGTTTTCTTGACAGTCTTTGACCATTTGTACCTCCTCCCACTTTCTTCCATTTCTCAATCCTGCATCAGTTCCATGATGGCTGTTTGACAACCACCTCTTGTGTCAAATACCAAGGCCAGATATGCGTCTTGGTGGACTTGTTTGAGCTCGACATTTCGGCTGTCTATGGCTCAGATTCTCTCGTCTGCTTCTTTACAACACATGATGACATCTGCATTCCCAGCATTTATTTTTAATCTTTTTGTGTTTTGTTGAAAAATATTTATTTTAATACCTAAACTTTAAATTACAGCGAGACAGCAAGGTTACAATCATCAATTCTTGGATTAACATCCTAATGTGGCTTCCTCTTTATTCACAAGGAAGAAATTCCAGTGATTATGTTCGTCATTTCCATCCTAGTGCTTCACAATGGTGAAAAAAGTAAAAAGAAAATCATTCCACAAAAAAAAAAAAAAAAGAAAACGTCCAACTCCCATTATTTATTACCCAAGCACATATATTCCTAAAGCAGTTTATCATATACCACAAATGACAATTCACAATGACACTTGACTCAGTTGTCTTTTACACAAAACCCCAACAACGCACCACACAAAAACACCACTCTACACTCTCAAAAATGAAGGGCCCAGAGTTGTTTTTCAGGGCAATGCCAAAGGGGAATCAATTTTGGCTCCCAAAAGGCCCTTCCACATGAAGGTTCCAGAAAGAACTTTATTTATTACATCTTGTGGCAGATTGCCGGGGTCATTACCTGGCTGGGATGCCTAAAAGGACTGGAAGGTGGCAGGAATAGCTTCCGGGCCACAACGGGGCAATGGCCCTGGAGCAGGAGATGACTACGAGAGAAGAACAAAGAACTTCTGGCCTGTTGGGACCCGTGGCCACCACCAGGGGGTGTCTCAAGCCTCATAGGACTCGGAAATAGTTACTTCCGCCACACTCGGCAAGAGGAACCTGCCAGGGACACCTGAAGTGCTTCCAGGTCAAAGGGCAGCACTTCCGCCACACCAGGAAGGACGTCATTAGACACCTGGAGCACATCCGGGCAGGAATAAAAGGGGCCGCCTTCCAACAGTCGGAGAGCCAGAGTCGGGAGTGGGAGTAGGATGAAGCTCCCAGGAGGAGATAGGCGGCCAAGGACTGAGAGAGAAAGGACTTTATTGGGGTGATTATTGCTTTGTGCATTGTGTGGTGTTTTGGGACTGTGTTTATTGTGATTAATAAACGTGTGATTTTATAAAGATGTGGTTTCTGACTGGTGGTGTCCGGGCAAATCTCACAATCTATAATCTGCTCCATGCAGTAAATAGCCATGAACAGATGGTAACAGCCTTGTGAAACACCAATTAAAAGGACTCTTGCTGTGTTTCATATCACGGGCCAAGTTCAGGATTTCTTGATCTATGAATGCACTGCTAAGTAGTCTACCATAAAGTAAAGACTTCATTTTGTTTCTCTAAATATCAAGCACAGAGTACAGAGAACTAGCTTCATGTGCAAAAACCCTTCTCACAATGAACTGGTGCATCGTCATGCAATGGTTCTACAATAATCCACACAACCCACTAATGAAATATAAAATGCCAAACCAGAGTATTCAGAAAACTTTCCTCTTCTACAAACTTCTGCCTTCTGTGTATTTTTTTTTTAATGTACTCTGTATGTAAAGTGACCTTGGGTTTGTGAAAGGCGCTCTATAAATGTAACATTATTATTATTCCCTGCGGTGGGTTGGCACCCTGCCCGGGATTGGTTCCTGCCTTGTGCCCTGTGTTGGCTGGGATTGGCTTCAGCAGCCCCCCGTGACCCTGTAGTTAGGATAAAGTGGGTTGGAAAATGGATGGATGGATTATTATTCCATGAAGAACATTTAGCACATAAGCCACATTTACATCAAGACACTAATCTGAGCTGGTATGGGTTCCACCAAAAAAAATTAATGCAAGTCACGCTTGATAACCAAGAAAATGAAGTGTCAACCCTTAGCCTGGCACGTGCCAGCGTAAAAGTGAAGTTCAGCGTAAAGTCATGAAGTTCACAAAAGTCCCATCCAATGAGAAAGAGAACCTCATGTAAAAAGTTTCCTTTTTTTGTTTGTTCTTTCTAAGCTATCTAATTTAGTGGAATTCTTGTATAAATTAATCTTACATGTTCACTACACAATAATAAATCCTCAGCCTAAACTATTGATTAAAAATGAGCACCTTTTAAATTGTCATTCATTTCCATCTTTTTCTTGATGTTAATGGAGGTTTTTTTTAACATATCTAATGTTGCTGCATTCTCACTATTGATTAAATTATTAATCTGCCATTCGTTACCAAGTGGGAAGACTACATTAAAAACTCTACCGTTTATTGAAAAATTACAATAAATATCACATTTAAATTATTACAGCATTTGTTCCTATTGCCATTTTTTTGTAAGTGAAAGACAAAAGAAAATTTTAAAAAAGTAAAAAAAAGGTGTGTGTTCCATATTAACATCATTATATACTGTATATATATATCTCTATATATAATCTTTATTTGGATCTTGATCTTTGTTTGTCCGCGAATGAATTAGAAGAAGAAGCACTAGATGGCAGTAGAGAGACAGCTAAAATATAGGCATTGCATTAAGAATCTCCTCCAGGCTTATACTACTGAAGACTGTAGTATTCCAGTCACACCTCAAAACACAGACATTCCAACTAAACAAATTGTTGTGCTTTAAATGATCTAATCTTTATTTATAATCTTCATTTGGATCTTGATCTTTGTTTGTCCGCGAATTCCACCCATGTGTAGACCACCTTCCAGTTTAGTACGTTGTTGTTACTCACGGATGTCAACAATGTGTCGGAATAACGAAAGGGGTGGTGGACAGTGTTACGCTGGTTAGCTTCTGAGGCCTGGTTAGAGAATGAGATTGCCGAAGATAAAAGGTACGTGCCTACATAACATATGAATGAAAGAAAGACAGTCGGTAAGATGAATGACAACGTAACAGCACGTTCCAGAAATTATTATTGTTACATTGTAGCCGGGGAGTGCTGCACGTCTCATAGATGTACCCTGGCTTGCTCACATGTCAGTGAAGTGATCCCTATTTATGCTTTAAAGAGCCTGGATACCTATGTGTCCCCCTTTTATAAACATTGCTCCGTGTAAATTGCCTTACTCTTTGGATTGCCACAAAGCAACCTGCGAGATTGGAGAAAAGTTGAGAAGAGATCGTGAGAGGAAACGACAGCGTCGTGAAAACGAGACGGACTGTGAACAGAGAGAAGCAGAAATGCTCCTCCACCACCACATAATTACTATTCGGACAGTGATTTCGAGTAGGCCGTTCCTATCGAATCAATGTCCAAGGGTTTTGTTTTGTAATTTTGTTTCCCTTATAAAAAATCATAATGCTGTGCGACGAAGGGCCCAGTTCACGACTGGCAGCCACGTTTAAACAGGGAGCCCTTCACAGACAATTTTAACACGCGCAACGTAGTTGGGTGCACATGGCTAGTATATATATATATATATATATATATATAAAGAGTACCAATTCTAAGTCAGAGTAGTTCAGAGATGTGTAATGTCCAAGAAAAGAATGTCACACTTAAAGACCTTACAGAACCAACCCTGGTGGGCTCCTGCTGTTGTATTTTAAACATTCAGCACAAAAGAGGGTTAGAAAGAAAGCCCCTTGTCATGATAGTATTTGTAAAATAATAAAAGTAACATAGATACAATTGCATGTACTTCCATCCATCCATCCATTTTCTAACCCGCTGAATCTGAACACAGGGTCACGGGGGTCTGCTGGAGCCAATCCCAGCCAACACAGGGCACGAAACAATCCTGGGCAGGGTGCCAACCCACCGCAGGACACACACAAACACACCAAGCACACACCAAGCACACACTAGGGCCAATTTAGAATCACCAATCCACCTAACCTGCATGTCTTTGGACTGTGGGAGGAAACCGGAGCACCCGGAGGAAACCCACGCAGACACGGGGAGAACATGCAAACTCCACACAGGGAGGACCCTGGAAGCGAACCCGGGTCTCCTCACTGCGAGGCAGCAGCGCTACCACTGCGCCACCGTGCCACCCTGCATGTACTTCAATAATTAAATACATTTGAACTCTTTATTATTTTTATAATAGTCCATCCACCCATCCATTTTCCAACCCGCTGAATCCGAACACAGGGTCACGGGGGTCCGCTGGAGCCAATCCCAGCCAACACAGGGCACAAAGCAGGGAACCAATCCCGGGCAGAGTGCCAACCCACCGCAGGACACACACAAACACACCAAGCACACACCAAGCACACACTAGGGCCAATTTAGAATCGCCAATCCACCTAACCTGCATGTCTTTGGACTGTGGGAGGAAACCGGAGCGCCCGAAGGAAACCCACGCAGACACGGGGAGAACATGCAAACTCCACGCAGGGAGGACTCGGGAAGCGAACCCAGGTCTCCTCACTGCGAGGCAGCAGCGCTACCCACTGCGCCACCGTGCCGCCCTGCATGTACTTCAATAAATAAATACATTTGAACTCTTTATTATTTTTATAATAGTCCAATAGTAAAATATTAAAACAAAAGAAAATGTTCTGCAATTGAGGATACGCCATTAAACAGAAACACTCGTTATAACAATCGTCAAGTCAGGTCTGGCACTCATGGTGCTGATTTTCACAAAGATGTTTGTGATTACATTAAAGGCCTAAAAGGGTGGGTTGCTTTCAAAACCCTTGTGGGATCATCCAAGGTGTGTTTATTCCTTGAAAGTCCATTAAGTGAGGAGCTCAGACTGTCTGCAGCAAAGAGAAAAAGGACAACACAGACCTCTTGGAATTAAAAAAAAAAAAAATACAACTTTCTATGTGATTAGATGGAGACAAACATTACAAAGACAACTCACTGGAGCTGATCCTGTGACTGCTGTGCAAAATCTTACCATCAATTTGACTTTTTTTGTTGACTTTTTGGTAAGTGAAACTCTATACAGTGCATTCTTCCAAAGTTGTACCCATGACAATGGTCTGCACTCGTGTGTGAATAACAGTACTACTGAGCTAGAGGCCGATGATGTAAAATACAAATCATTCATAGCATCAGTGCACAGGTCTGTCCTTGAAAATGACACTGACGTGAATGGCCAGTTGTATCATCCAGGCTGACCTTCTGATGACAGTAAACTCCTCCACAGGAGTGGCACTGAGACATCGCACCGCTCACACGAAGCTGCAGCTTTCTTAGATTGCTAAATGCACAAAATATGTTTGCATGTTTATTCTAGGAATTCTGCTGTTTATTCTTGTATATAATTTATATTCATGTTGCTATTGAATACTTACATGTTTTAAGTGTTTCAAGTAAGATGGTCATAAATTAATAGGTTTACATTTTTTATGTGAATAATGCCATTAATATTTAATTATGCAGTGCACAAATTCAGACCTGTAATGTACTCAGGCATTGAGCTGGATGGCCTTGTGTCCTCTTTCGTGTTTCCAATTTGTGTTACTATTTATCAAAAATTATTTCCTAATCAACTACTGAAAAGACTGCCATTGTCTCTGTTGCTTATTCTTCTGTTTTATGACAATTAAATAAACTCTTCATTTTTTCACAGCTGTCCCCTAATACACCATACATACACTACATCACGCTTAAAGCCATCTTAAAGCTGATGTTGCTCTCTCCTCTGAGTTCTGATTGATGTTATCAATTACGGTGCTCACATAATCAAAGTATGCGTCTTTTTTTGTATCAGTAAGGTGCTGCTGGAGTATGTGAATTTCCCCTTGGGATTAATAAAGTATCTATCTATCTATCTATCTATCTATCTATCTATCTATCTATCTATCTATCTATCTATCTATCTATCTATCTATCTATCTATCTATCTATCTATCTATCTATCTATCTATCTATCTATCTATCTATCTATCTAATCATAGATTGCCGAGGCCCACCTTGAGTTAACATGAAACACGTGGTGTTTGTGTAGCCAACTCACAATTAATTGTAAAACACTTTTATTCAAGCAGAGTTTACTCAGCTAAATCACGAAATACCATACATCCATCCATCCATTCTCCAACCCGCTGAATCCGAACACAGGGTCGTGGGGGTCTGCTGGAGCCAATCCCAGCCAACACAGGGCACAAGGCAGGAAACAATCCCGGGCAGGGTGCCAACCCACCACAGGACACACACAAACACACCAAGCACACACTAGGGCCAAATACCATACCATACAGGAGTTTTAAAAATCACGTATCACAATACACAACACATACTTTACAAAACCCCACACACATGAATCACAACACATAAAGCCACAGGAACACGTAACACAAACCAAGAACATCAACCCTCCTCTTTATTACATCAGAAATCCAGTCCCTGAAAATACAGAAGATCAAAATATGCAAAACAAACTGAACCCAAATGAATTAAATACACAATGTCAACGCAGGTAAGATAGATCTTTCCTCAAGGCCCACCAGTATAACTGCTCCAGTTAGCCCACCGCCTGTGGTATCTGACAATCTGCCCTCAGGATTAATTCAAGATGTCAGTTGAGTTGTAAGCCTTCCTCCGCCTCTCATTTTCCCTTTTTTAACTGTAAAACAATATTTATTTTTAAACATGCCATTCAATCACAGGATGTGTTCTGGTGGCCCTGACATGGCAAGATGGATCTTGCAACGTATGCAATAGAATTTATCAGGGTTCAAGTTATTCAGAAAGTGGTGCAGAGAAATAAAAATAAAATACCACACTTTTACTTATGTAGATTTGTTACAATTTGATGATTCTCTGCTGACTTTGACTCAATAAAGGCCAATCTGTCCAACATGAACAGACAACTGAGGACAAACTACAAGTGACCTCTGCACCAATCCCCTGGAAGGCCAATGATCTGCTTGCAGATTTCAAAGCAAAACTAAAGATTCTCAGTCAAAAATCTGAAAAACGTGTCAAAATGCAACTGATCTAACAAGCCCTAACAGAAGAGAAGTTTGTTTTCATCACAAAATCTTTGCCAAATCAAACAAGAAGCACATAGCAATGTATCCCTAACCTAGGAGAGAGGGCACACTGGGCCGCCATCTTAAAGAAGGCCATTAAATGATGTCACATGGTAGCAATAACATCATAACCGTAACCAATATGGCTGTCACAATTACGAGAATCACATAAAATGGTAATGTTTGCTAAAAAAGCCCAATTAAATCCTCTGTGATCCAATGTTGTATAACAAGAAAATGTGAAACCTGCCAAAAGGTGAACACTTTTCAAAGGCACATCTTTAAATATGTTTAAAATAAAAAGTTAAAAGGGTTAGAAGTTTATTCAGCGATACACAGACAAACACACCAAAAAACAAGAAAATATGGCCTGAAAAAGACATAAATGGGTCGGAGAAAATCAAAATAAAATCAAATCCTAACAACTAGCAGCACAGAATACAAGAGCAGAAATTTCCTTAAATGAAACAAGAAAAAATAAAATCTAAATTTATAGGCAGCAGTAAACAAAGTGAAAATCCTGAGATAAAACTCAGTCTGACTTGATGGAGATGTCAATAACATGCTGGAGTTGTTAGAGATTTAGAATTCAATTTTCTATCACACATTAGTCCTCAGACTTAATGCACTGCTATCAGGGCTGACAAGAAACAGTAAAATAAAGAAACAGCGAGCATGGCAGCCGAGAGCAGCGACGAAACATGAAAATGAGAATTTCACTCAGCTGTGTACGTGCGACATACACTAACATTTAACAAACAGAGCAAGGATTTTTACATTTTACCTCTATAATAACTTTCATTTTTCTTTTTGCTGTTTCTAAAGCACACACATAGATGTGATACTGGGTTACAGAAACAAATGAATGTCGATGTTGTTTAAGACCTCCAGGCCTAGCAACTCCGTCCTGCTCTGCCAGCTCAGTATAATTTAACATCTTTGTTACCAACAGTCAAGTACGAGATTCTGAAAGTCACCTCCAGCCCCTCCAGTGTCCTGCTTGACCAGAATATCACAAGATACTCTGTGCAGTTTATTAGTTTTATTCTCCTTACCTGTTTATGTCCCTGATGTCCCATGAACTGATGACATGACTTTATTCAATATGCCGCTGCGGCCCCTCAACTTCGGCAGGCGTTGTCAGTTGTGAGGCCAAACCTGAGACTGCAGCAGGACTCGGCTTGTCTCTCAGCTCTCTGGCTGCTCTTCTACATTACAGCAAAGTCTCAAAACAGCAAGTGCGGTCTTGTTATTAAAGCAATATAAATAAACAGGAATGCTGTCTGGCGAGTCTTCATCAGTCAAGGGGGCTCACTTTACCACCCGGTGCTCCTTACTAACAGATGCTAACAGACACGATTACAATAATGGCATGTGGGCCTTTCTTCAGATTACAGACGCACACAGAGTGGTGGCCACAGAGACTCAGCGCCTGCCTCTTTACCCTCACGGGTCCATTTTCTGCCATTCATTGCTTCTGAGCACACACATTAAAAAGCAGGGATGAGTGACATGTTTTGTTCAAACTACAGTAAGTAGCTTATTTCTTATTGAAATTTATTATTTTTCAGTGAGTCATAAATTGCCAAGAATTTCTTAGGACTCTGTCAGTACAGGTCTGGGTTTGCTGTGTTCACGGTTCAATACAGTTATTTTTTTACTATTAATAATCATCCTACTTGAAGTGTCCTAACTTGTGATTAATTATTATTGTTATTTTTTTCTGATTTTATTCCTTTTCATGAATGCCTCTGTGTTGCTGAGGACAACTGTGCCATTGTTAAACCACCGTGTACAACCTTATGTTTGATACCAAAAACACCCCATTCACACTGCAGCTCCATTCCCATTTTTTCACTCTTATGTGACAACAATCTGATTTCTAGAGAAGTATAATTAGCAAAAAGTGTAATGGAATTAAAAACTTTTCAGAAGTATTTCCTCTATTCTCTTAACGACTGTTTTGCATCCAAACCGTCCTTATCACTCTCAGCATTCTTTGGCCACATCTTTCTATGCACTCAAACCCACAGCTCTGCTATTTTGTTTCTTGGTCCACTTCGTTGCCATCTTGAGCTGACAAATTCATTCACGTCCTGCACTGAAATGATGTGAAGTCGAGCAACAACCAGCATCTTTTCGTCTGACAGAATTCTTTAATCATTTTGTGCATGTGGGGCACATTCAGAATATACAGATTTGGATCATTCACTAACTTTATCTGAGGAGTCAAAATAAATCAATAAAATAAAATACAAGACAGGAGAAAGGAAGTCAGGTGTGGAGGATGGACAGGGTTCATGCCTGGCCCGGACATCCCTTATACTTGTATTCCGGGGAGCAGCCATGGACTCCTCAATACCTTCCCCCGGGACGCTTGGTGGAAGCCTCCCTGGTTGATGCCTCAGTTTCCCACAGGGTTTCATGGGAGATTGAGTTCTTCCCAACCCTGTGGGGACCTGGGATGGCCACCAGGGGGCGAGACAGAGATGGTTAAGCCCAGCTGGTCTAATCATGGGCCCCACATGGGAATGCAATTGGGTACAGGTGAACAAGCACCAAGAGCACTCCCAGAAGGGCCATAAAAAAGGCCAGCAACCACCACTCAGGGCCAGAATCGGGAGGAAGAGGACGAGGTGCCTGAGAGGAGTGGTGTTGCCAAAGGAAGGATTGCTGACACTATTAAAGAGGTACTTTGGGACTGTGTTATACCTGTGGGGTTCACGGGGAAGACGTGCCCCACGGCTGAAGAGAAAATAAAGAGTTGTTTAATTTAGTGATGGGCGGAGTGAAGCCTCATGAAGCATCAACACGTTTGAAGCAATTGTGTCGGAAATCGTATCGATGAGCTTTTGACGCACAAATGTTTCAAAACGACACCTTGAAGCTTGTTTAAAAGTGCATGTGAGATGATGAAGGGGAGGTAAAGCCAAATGTCACTGAGATATGTCGTGTGTTACTTTTATCAGCACTGTCAATTACTTCACACCATGTTAGCCTTGTTAATGATGACGCTGTAGACTCTTCATCGATTGATACAGACGCCGGAATGAAGATCTACTAATGCACTGGAAACAAAGAGCAGGCAGCTATCCATATTTATAGTAATTTCAAAAAAAATCTGTCTTTGCCAGAAACATTTATTCTTGTTTACCGTAAGAGCAGCCCATACTAATCATTTATCTCGAAGCATGCGCAAATAAGACTTGATACACGTATATCACCTAACGTTCAAAGTACAAGACCTGCAGTTTACATATTGTAACATAATATAGCTAATACAACTAATGAAACCCTCTATGTTAGCTAGATCTACCATTTCATCATACACATGAAACAAGACACATATTTTCATTAGATACATCTTTATCACACTGCTGCCTCACAATAAGGAGACTCAGGTTAATTTCCCGGCTCCTCCCTGCGTGGTGTTTGCATGTTTTCCTCGCGTTTGCGTGGGTTTCCTTCGGGTTCTCTGGTTTCTTCCCACAGTCCAAAGACATGCAGGTGAGGTGCATTGGAGATCCTAACATGTCCCTAGTGTGTGCTTGGTGTATGTGTGTGTCCTGCGGTGGGCTGGCATGCTGCCGGGGATTTGTTCCTGCCTTGCGCTCTGTGCTGGCTGGGAATGGCTCCAGCAGACCCCCCGTGACCCTGTGTTTAGATATAGCAGGTTTGGACAATGACTGACTGACTGACAGACATATTGAACATTAATGCAGTAATTATAGCAGTAATAATGAACCTGAGGAAAAAAAGGAATATTTATGAGAAGGGACAGAAACAGTGATATCGTAGCAAACAGTATAAAAACAACATATAACACAGTAAATAGAACATATAGAATATCAAACAAGATATTACACTTCACCAGCAACCACCCGGTATCTCATAAACGGAGCTGTGTTAAAACTCTATTCAGAAGAGTCCACACCCACTGTAATACGAAGGAAACAAAAATGAATGAGAGACGCTATCTCTTCCATCTTTTAACTTCAAACGGATACTCAAAAACATTCATTAATCGGAGCTTACACAGAAGACGCCAAAAAACTCAGCAAACAATTGAACTGAATCAGAACCCCCACCCCACCTGGCACTCACTCCCTTATCACCACAATGTGTCAGAAGGTACAGCGGGCATCCTGGCCAAGTCAGGTGTCAGAATAGTGCACAAGTCAAGTCAACTTTATTTATAAAGCACTTTACATACAACAGCCGCTGACCAAAGTAAACCCACGAACAATCTGCGCACGGTCCTCTTTAATGCTAAAAACAAGAAATCGATAGCAGAAACACGAAACGCAGTTTATAGTATTCCACGCAGTTCCTGCTCAGCAGTATACATAGGACAAACTTCAAAAAGAATCGCAACACGTATACAGGAACATCGCAACGCCATCAGAAGAAAGGACTGACTTTCATTGATCTACACGCATACTAAATCAACAGGACATACATTTAACTTGGACAAGTCAAATTTAAGGCCAGTACTAAAAGTGACAGAGAGCTGGCCGAATCTTGGTTATCAAATGAGAACGCCATCAACAGATACTTGGACGTAAATCCAGCATATGTAAACTTAATAATAATTCATTACATTTATATAGCGCTTTTCTCAGTACTCAAAGCGCTATCCACACAGGGAGGAACCGGGAAGCAAACCCACAATCTTCCACAGTCTCCTTACTGCAAAGCAGAAGCACTACCATTGCGCCACCTGTGAGGACACAGAAGAAGAACACGTTCATAATAAATAAACTGTACACCCAATACCCCCCCCCCCCATCACACTGATTTAGCCACCCCCCCATCCACATAATGTTTTGCTATATATTGCCTTTGATTCTTGCAAGTCTAAGCATTATCCTCTGATGAAGACCCCTGGCAGGGGTTGAAAGCTCAGGAATAAAAACTACTTTATGATACATGATACATTTTTTCTCCCTTTGTGGATCTCCAGCTGCAAATATATATATACATATATATATATATATACAGTAATCCCTCACCTATCGCGGGGGTTACGTTCCAGAGCCCCCCCCCCCACCCGCGATAGGTGAAAATCTGTGAAGTAGCGACCTATATTTATTTTATTATTTAAACATATTTTAAGGCTTTATAAACCCTTCCCACACTCTTATAAACCTTTCTCACTCTCTTGTTAACCTTTCCCACGCTCTTATAAACACTTCCTATGCTCTTAAACACTTTCTACATTCTTAAACACCGCAGACCAACACTGCACACTGCACGCAGCGATCAGACGTCAATGTGTCTGCACTCGCTTTGTGAAGGGGGGCAGCTGAACTCACGCTGAGCAGAAATGGACTTTGTGCTGCTTCTGCCAAAATGACTGCTTGTCGCTCTGCGTGTCAATAATTTTAAAGCCTGTACATCACCAATTTTCCTGTCTCACTGTCTTGTCTTGCGTGAAGTTAAAATGTTTTATAATAGTGAGATGTTATTCATATCCTTAGCCCGACATTCACATATCATATGTGTTAACAAAGTGTGTTTTATAAGTTTACATGTGTTTAAAGCATGTGGGATGGGTATTTTAAGGCTTAAACTATAAAAATGTTTATTTATATGGTCTTTCTATATCGCAGATTTTCTCCTGTTGCTGATGGGTCTGGAACATAACTTCCGCGATAGGCGGGCAATCACTTGTATTTAAAAACCCGCGAAGTCGTGAATCTGCGAAAAGTGAACCGCGAAGTAGCGGTACAATCATATATATGTTGATTTCTATATTCAGTGAATACACGCGTAACACTGTTCACTATAGAAGTGAGGCAGTGCAACACAGAGACTGGAATATTTATGAGAACAGCCAGAGTATTATGGTGAAGGAAGTGTTTTGAACCATATTAGTACAGCTGTTCTTATACATTCTAATAGTCAGCATTTTAATATGCAAAATTTGTCATTTTATATTTTGACACTAAGTAATGTACTGCACAATAATTTCAGTTGTGTTGATGATCCAGAAAGATTTGTTTCACCAATCACAACTCTGTTGAAATTTTGTAACCTGGTGGTGGAATATGCAGTGTAATGTAATTAATATAACTTCCTAACTCTCGGGTCAAAGCAGTAAGCTGACATGAGGAATGAAAATGTCCTGCCCCCATGCATTGCAGTTCGAAGCAATGAGCAGACATGCGTAGTACTGAGATTGCATCCTGATGGGGTGCCGAAGCCTCAGACATGCTGAGTACTGAGGTCGTGACGGGACACCGAAGCCTCTGACATGTGCACTAGGTTAACTGAGGCTTCAAAGCCTCGAACAGATTCGAAGCCTCAGACATGCGTAGTACTACTGAGATTGCGTCATGACGGGCTTCAAACGGGGATTTGAAGCCTCAGACATGCGTAGTACTACTGAGATTGCGTCATGACGGGCTTCAAACGGGGATTTGAAGCCTCAGACATGCGTAGTACTGAGTTCATGACGTGGCGCCGAATTCTCAGACATGCGCACTGGGTTAACTGAGGCTTCGAAGCGTCGAGCAGATTCGAAGCCTCGGACATGCGCACTGGGTTAACTGAGGCTTCGAAGCGTCGAGCAGATTCGAAGCCTCAGACATGCGCACTGGGGTAACTGAGGCTTCGAAAGCCTCGAGCAGATTTGAAGCCTCAGACATGCATAGTACAGAGATTGGATCATGATAGGGCTTCGAAGTCTCGAGCAGACATGGTTACTGAATCTTTGTGAAGCCTCAGCACACTCAAAGGCATTGACCTCTATATTTTGAGAGTCTATCTGACACTTAACTCTCTAGTTATATTTTGTAATTCGTATTGACATTACACACTTCACTTAATATAGTTAAACTACAATTCAGGTAGTTGCTGAGAAGTAATTATTGTTCTTGTGGTTTGCTGTGATTTCCTTTGTCTGATACATAGTGTCAAAGATATATTGTCATATATCAACTTTATATATATAAAAAGATTAGGTAAATTGTGCAACCTTTTTATGGAACACTTAATTTTGTTCAAAACCGTACGTCATATAGTATACATCTATAAATATAATTTTTTTGTCTTCATTAGGAGAATACAACAATGATACTCTCGTGTCAATTAAACCAATTTAACGTGCATATGTCAAACAACATATTTCCACATCCGCCGCAGTAAGAACAGTAGTAGTAGTTCAGTTGTGCGAAGCTCGTTGATTATCCTGATTAGGTGGCTCAATGGTATCGCAACTGTTTCTCAGTAAAAACACCAGCGGTTCGCGTCGTCGATCCTCCACTTGTTAAAGGTTTTTTTCCATTCCTCCATTTAACAATATTTTCAGCTTGGACGGATAGTGAGCGAATCGAGCTGTCGAGGGAAGATTGGGCCGCAGTAGACGGGCAGGGGGCACACGTCCCTAATTATATTGTGTATGTAAAGAGTTTCACTGTAAACCGTAATAAGCTTCATATTTGTGTGTTTGGAGACCCTAGTATCGTACTGAATTTGTATTGTAGAAAAACAAACTACCGTCCACCATGCCTAAATGTGTCTTTTCGTTTCTGATTGCTATACGGCACTACCAATTTAAGACAATTTGCTATAAACAGTTTCAGCCAATCAGCGCCTTCTAAACATGCAGAATGACAGTGTGAACCTTTATTGTAGCGGCGCAGCATCTTCGTACAGTCAGTCATTGTCCTGTTAGACTATTTACTGTTAAGTGCTGCTTGAGGTAGCGTTTATAGTACAACAGGTAGCCTACGTAGTTCTTAAATTGGTATTGAAATGCACACACAAGTCTCCTAAATTATTTATTGAAATGCCTACATTTACAGTGTCCGTTTTAAGAAATCGTAGTTTTTACTTGTTCCCGTTATTAGGAATTACAATTTCTCAGTGTCATATTCGTTACTACTCGCGAGTCCCGCATCATTGAGATTCTGATTTATATTCGGTATAATCAATTTTTTAAAAAGAAGCGTTCATTGAACTGACTATAGCAGACTTGTCATCTTCTTAAAATGACTTTATTGATTTGATGTTGACAATCATAAGGTCAAAAACCAAGGAGGCGATGAGTTTGCATGGACTGTGCTGTTTCTTTTTTTTCGTGACATCGCGTCAGTAGAGAGTGCGTGACGTTAACAATGCATTCTGTCCTAAATGACAGCGCATACACTTTTTGATATTTCCTAAAGGCCAATGTGTCTCAGTTTGCTCATTAATATATTTTGACAGTGTATTTTAGTGAGAATGATTATAAACATATTACCCATGTTCATTTCCCATGTAGATATGTAACGTTTGGTGAGAATAAATAAAAAGTAACAACACATATAATAGTTATGTTGCATTGTTTATGATTAACAAAATTCATAGTTTATCTGAAATGTTCTACTTAGACAGTCGATTTATTCCACTTCTGAAGGTGTACATTGTCGGTATTCTCCATTGCAATTGCCCCAGAAGGGTGGCAGACGAGCTCACGTAATGGGTGACAAGGCACATCCTCACCCTGATGCCGAGGCTCTTGTCATGAATATTCCCATCTTGTGCTTTTTCTCGTTCCTGCCAGTTTACTATTATTATTGGACACGTATGTAGAGGGAATGTGTGTCTTATTTTATGTCTATGAAAGGAAGGACGGTAAAGCCTTGAATGAAACTGAATGTTGATACTTTGGGTAACACGACAGGTGAGGAGCAGGGAACGTTAAATGTGACAGTGACTGCGGGGGATTTTGGGACTGGAAGATGGTTTAAGAATACAGAAACGACAAAAGCTTAGTCTTTCAATAATTTTATTTACATCAATGATTTACTCCGTTGAGCTGCAGTTTGTAAGATTACTTATTTACCCCCCGGCGCAGCCTTTGATAAGATGCATTCAGAAGGAAAGGATGTTACTGACAAAGTCAGGTGCTTTTTTGAAAGTTTGGCTCCAGATGTGCTTATCCAGCTGCTCCTTCTTGTCAGTACTTGAGTGATCTTTATGTTCACCTCTGGATGAATTCGCAAAGTTTCTTTACAACGTTTTTGTCTCATTAACGCAGAACTCCCGAAGCTTTCCTAAAATTGCAGAAGACAGTTGTGATTAGTTATGCAGCACACGCTTTTACACACATTGCTTTTTGGAAATCAGTAATACAAATCAGCTACAGATCTGGGAATCACTGAATAGTAAAAACGTTTAATGAGAGTGTCTTGCGCATATACTGGTGTAATGACCACGTCGGCTTTAGTGAAGCGTTTCTTAGCCTCTCTGATATGATCGACATGGCGTAGAGTAGATTCTGGATTGTTATAATACGTGCTACCTTACGCAAAATATGCTCATTAATTTGTTACAGATTCTAGGTGGACACGATTCCACACCAAGGAAAAAGGTGCCCCATGTAAATCGTTCATAATGTCTCCAAAATATATTTGTTAACTTTCAGACAAGTACTACTTAACTGTTTTATACAAAATCCTTATTTCAACATATGCGAGCCTAAATTAGGATTTGATCTCGGGTTAGCGAACCTTATCGCTGTAGCAAGAACAACTGCTTTTACGCTTTGAGCCAAAGCGCTTTAACAGACTAGTGAATTACCAAATCGACTGCTGACTGCGCAGATATCAATGACGTCATTACGCAAGTGTGACTCAAATCACGTGACGGGCGCATTTGAAGCAAGCCTCGAAGCGGCGCTTCGATCTCCAGTGCTTCGAAAGCTCGACACAGTCTCGAAACCTGAGTATAGAGCGGCCCATCACTAGAGCCTATTTAATCAACAGAGTCAACGGAGGAGCTGCGTTTGTTTGGTGCTGCCACAGAACCGTTTGTTTGTCTGATCATGGACAACCTCCTGTGTGTCCCCTCAGAGTGCATTAGTCGTTGTGTTCACGTGTGTTAGTCGCTGTTATTACTTGTCATGGCTTTGTCCGCTGAGAGCTTTGAGAGCAGTGGTAGTGCTTGTCTAATCTGTTATATACACTTTGTGATGTGCCTGGGACATATATGACCAAAATATTTATTTTATTTCAAAAGGGAAACAAATTTTATTGCGAATATTGTGCACTTTTTTATTTTTATGAACTCTTGAGATATGCCTTGGTCAGATGTGAGCAAAATGTTTCTATTTTTTAATTTCAAAATCTGATTAAAAGAACAGTATCGCTACTACTTCATATTCTGTTCTATTGTAGCGTTTTAATTGATTTTTATGCACTTTTTGATGTGCCTGTGTCAGATCTGACCAAATTTAAAAGGGTAACAATGAATAATCATGACTTGTTTTTCAGCACCTTCATTTGTGTTGTTTTAAAATTTGTCTGTTGTTTACTGGCCACTGAAAATGTCTAGTCCAGCTAAATTTCTTGGTTTGAAAATCTGACCCAAATGAATTTGTAATTGAATAACCATGTTGTGCACAGGACTCCAGATGAGGTCTCACCAGTGTGTTATAAAGCTGGAGCAGAACCTCCTGGGACTTGTACTCCACATATCAAGGCGCTATATAACCTGACATTCTGTTAGCCTTCTTAATGGCTCCTGAATACCATCTGGCATTTGAGAGTCGAGTCCACCAAGACTCCTAAATCCTTCTCATAAGGTGGACATTTTATTTTCTGACCACCCCAGCATTACACCTTGTGTACAAAGGAGACTGGAATATCTAATAAAAGATTTACTAATAGTACTGGGCACTCTTAAAATAATAATAATGGAACTTTACCAGGGTTGTTTGGTTCCTCATAGAGCACTGCTCGACCAAGAACCATTTCATTCTTTTACATATCAAGTGGGCTCTTTAAGCTTTAAAAAGGCCCCTGTGAGGCCAAAACAGAACATCAGGCTACCTAACAGGACATTGAGAGGTCAAGAAAACCTGAACTGAGCCTGTGGTTACTGGATGAAGGGAGAGACCTTTTAAAATCAGGAAGCCATTGGGATTCCATGTATCTACTCCATCTATTTACAATTATTAATAGAGCTTGTGTGATAGATATATAGAGTGGAAAGGCACTGTTAGATAGATAGATAGATAGATAGATAGATAGATAGATAGATAGATAGATAGATAGATAGATAGATAGATAGATAGATAGATAGATAGATAGATAGATAGATAGATAGATAGATAGATAGATAGATAGATATGTATTTCTTCAAATGATATATTTAGCTTTTTGCAGAGGCTCCTTAAATAAATAATTTATGGATCTAAATAAAAATTTCTTTCCAGAACCTTCATATGGATTTGAAAACTAAAAATGATTCTCCTTTACAGCATCGCTCAGAAGAATCACTTTGGCACCTTTATTTTTAAGTGTGGGGCTACAGTTCATGTATCTTTCATAGTTGTACAATAAATACATAAATTTCCATTGTGAAAATATGGTTCCTCCTTGCATTTTATGAGAAATTCTTATTCTTATTTTTTTTTTTTTTTTTTGTCCATCCATCCATCCTCTTCTGCATATCTGAGATTGGGTCGTGGGGGCAGCAGCTTGAGCAGAGATGCCCAGACTTCCCTCTCCCCAGCCACTTTTTCTAGCTCTTTCGGGAGAATCCCGAGGCGTTCCCAGGCCAGCCAGGAGACATAGTCCCTCCAGCGTGTCCTGGGTCTTCCCCGGGGCCTCCTCCCAGTTAGACATGCCCGGAACACCTCACCAGGGAGGCGTCCAGGAGGCATGCTGATCAGATGCCCGAGCCACCTCATCTGACTCCTCTCAATGCAGAGGAGCAGCGGCTCTACTCTGAGCCCCTCCCGGATGACTGAGCTTCTCACCTTATCGTTAAGGGAGAGCCCAGACACCCTGCGGAGGAAACTCATTTCAGCCGCTTGTATTCGCGATCTCGTTCTTTCGGTCACTACCCATAGCTCATGACCATAGGTGAGGGTAGGAACATAGATCGACTGGTAAATTGAGAGCTTTGCCTTGCGGCTCAGCTCCTTTTTCACCACGACAGACCGATGCAGAGCCCGCATCACTGTGGACGCCGCACCGATCCACCTGTCGATCTCACACTCCATTCTTCCCTCACTTGTGAACAAGATCCTGAGATACTTGAACTCCTCCACTTGGGGCAGGATCTCGCTCCCAACCCTGAGAGGGCATTCCACCGTTTTTCGGCTGAGGACCATGGTCTCGGATTTGGAGGTGCTGATTCCCATCCCAGCCACTTCACACTCAGCTGCGAACCGATCCAGAGAGAGCTGAAGATCACGGCCTGATGAAGCAAACAGGACAACATCATCTGCAAAAAGCAGTAACCCAATCCTGAGTCCACCAAACCGGACCCCCTCAACACCTTGGCTGCGCCTAGAAATTCTGTCCATAAAAGTTATGAACAGAATCGGTGACAAAGGGCAGCTCAGGCAGAGTCCAACTCTCACTGGAAATGGGTTCGACTTACTGCTGGCAATGCGGACCAAGCTCTGACACCGGTTGTACAGGGACCGAACAGCCCTTTTCAGGGGGTCCAGTACCCCATACTCCCGGAGCACCCCCCACAAGATTCCCTGAGGGACACAGTCGAATGCCTTTTCCAAGTCCACAAAACACATGTAGACTTGTTGGGTGAACTCCCATGCACCCTCCAGGACTCTGCTAAGAGTGTAGAGCTGGTCCACTGTTCAGCGACCAGGTCGAAAACCACACTGTTCCTCCTGAATATGAGGTTTGACTATCTGACGGACCCTCCTCTCAGAACCCCCGAATAGACTTTTCCAGGGAGGCTGAGGAGTGTGATCCCTCTGTAGTTGGAACACACCCTCCGGTTTTTTTTTTGTTTTGTATATATATTTTTTGAATTTGGATTTACTTAATATGGAAATTAATATGAAAATCAGAGAAAAAGCAGTTGTTTTGTTAAAGATTAAACTTTTAGCACAAAGTGTCTGACCGCCTCTCCTCGATGCTTTGTACTTCAGACTTGTTTAGTTCAGTAAGTAGACGCCGCACAATTCAGAACAAGGCGCGTCACGAAGTGGGCGTGGTTAGAATGCAGCGGAGCTCACAAGAATATCCAAGTAGATATT
>NW_026261590.1:0-41975 GCF_900747795.2 Erpetoichthys calabaricus | reverse complement strand
GTGAATCCACGCCCCTTCCGGTGTGCTTTCCATGGGTGGCTACTTGTCGGCGGCTTAGTGAATTATAGATATAGATGTTATACGTGTACATACACATGTGATTAGAGAGTCATTGTGGGTTGTGAGGGCTCAGGACACGACCCACAATTGTTTAATATTTTGCTTGCATGTCATTTTTATTTTCAAATGTTTTTTCATTTTATCACCACAGTGACTCACAGTGGTATTGTGAATGTTGGGGTCAGGATGGGATTGTTTACTGAGCTCTCTCCATGTTTGCCCACTCATAATCATAACCTGTTGATTTTTTCTTGTGTTTTTATTTGACAGACCTCGGTTTAGTTTTTTGCATATACGGTTTAGGAGTGGGATTCTGGAACTACAGTCTACGTTATACATGACTGCTGGCAGGGCTACTGGGTTGACTCGTTTTGACACCTTGTAAGTTACAGTTCTCCTTTATTGCTGTTCTTTATTTTCCTCTCTCCTGTCTAATCTCAGTGTCTTCTCTTCTACTTGTAAGCTCTCAAATGTTGCTGATTTTATTATCTTTGAGTTAGGCCGATACAGCCTGTTTTCAAGAATCATTTCTTTTGGTTAAAGACATTCATCCAGCTGCCTTAAGGTGCTACTGTGTGGCTGTGTCCTCCTCTGCCACTAGTAAAAAAGACATGGAGGTTTGGGCCGAGTTCACTATGCTTTGCCTCTGAAGGTTTGTGGTTCTGGAGGTGTTTCAGAAGGCAGGTTTTGTTATGTGTTCATGGAGACTGGTTGAAGAAAACTCATTCAGCATACAGTAATATTGACAATCTTGAGAAGCATCTGAATAATCTTGAAAATACACCCGTGTTTTTCTGATCCAGTACTAAAGGTCAAAATGACGCTAATCAGAGAGAAGGTAAATGACCATCTTGTGAGTTGGGAATTCATTTCATGTGCACTTGTTGCTATCTCTCTGGTGCTAAACTGAGCGAGTTGTGAGCTCTTAGACTGCACAGATGAGATTTGTTAGCCTCCATGTCCCATGTCGAGCAAAAATATAGTGATAATACAGACATATAGATAATATCACTAACTACAGCTTGGAAATAAGGTTTATTTTATTTTATTCTTGAAGTTTTCCCTCTGCTGAACCCCCACCTTTGGAGTGATTGATGTATTTTTTAATTTTATTAATTTACAAAACTCTAACAAAATGATGCTGCTTTTCTGGAGGCCCATGTTTTATCTGAAGAAATTAACTCTTTTAGGGCGTATGTCGACTTTTGTCGACAGGAGGGGTTGAAGGCTAATGTCGACAAAAGTCGACATCCAGGGATAGGGGGCGACAATCCACTGTTAATGGCGACAAATCTCACTGTCACGTCACAGGCATTCCCTCTGTGCTTGGAGGAATGCTAGACTCGTTGACTCGGCAACTAAACCTTGCGTGTGTGTGAGTTGCGAAATGTGAACAAAGGCATGATGGCACCGACATGTGAAAAGGCAGCGAAGCAAGTGCAGAAAAGAAAACACTCGGCAGACAATCTTTTGCGCATTATCGCGGAGTTGGACTCTTGATTTTTCAGAATCTGATTTTATTGGCAGTGATCAGGAGATCGAGCAAGAGAGTGAGAAGCAGGCATCAGCTGATCACACGCCAGCCGATGCCGCACCAGCGGATCTGCTGCCAGTTGAGTGCCTTCGCGCAGCCGATGCATCTACGGCAAGGTTCGCATGGGATAAATACACAGACATTGATCCGTTGAGAGCCGATCTGGCTACCGGAGTTTACAAGACGGCATGGCTTGCTGTTGGACACGACAGATCACCAGCTGCTGTACTTCAGGCTGCTCTCTCCTGATGCTGCTTTTCAGCTACTGTCAGACGAGACAAACATGTAGGCAGAGATGTTCTTTGAATCGCGGGCTGCGTTTGCATCGCATTCTCATTTTTCAAAGTGGAAACCCACAACGAAAGACAACAACAACAACATTTATTTCTATAGCACATTTTCATACAAAAAGTAGCTCAAAGTGCTTTTACATAATGAAGAGAAGAAGAATAAAAGACAAATAGAAATTAAAATAAGACAACATTAGTTAACATAGAAAGGAGTAAGGTCCGATGGCCAGGGTGGACAGAAAAAACAAAAAAAAACTCCAGAAGGCTGGAGAAAAAAATAAAATCTGTAGGGGTTCCAGGCCACGAGACCGCCCAGTCCCCTCTGGGCATTCTACCTAACATAAATGAAATAGTCCTCTTTGTAGTTCGGGTTTTTCACGGAGTCACTTGATGCTGAGGGTCATACAGACTTCTGGCTTTTAATCCATCCATCATTGTTGGAACATCATGGTGCTTTGGGTAGATGGTGGTGGCGCATGCCACCACCAACAGGACACCGGAAAAGGAAACAGAAGACAGAGTAGGGGTTAGTACAGATTTTGAATGAATAGTTATTATAATGAATTGGATATACAGAGTATCAGGATTAAATTACAGTGAAGTTATGAGAAGGCCAAGTTACAGTAATGTGTTTTCAGCAGTTTTTTAAAGTGCTCCACTGTATTAGCCTGGCGAATTCCTACTGGCAGGCTATTCCAGATTTTAGGTGCATAACAGCAGAAGGCGCCTCACCACTTCTTTTAAGTTTTGCTCTTGGAATTCTAAGGAGACACTCAGTTGAGGGTCTGAGGTTACGATTTGGAATATAAGGTGTCAGACATTCCGATATATAAGCCGGGGCGAGATTATTTAAAGCTTTATAAACCATAAGCAGAATTTTAAAGTCAATTCTGAATGACACAGGTAACCAGTGTAGTGACATCAAAACTGAAGAAATGTGTTCGGATTTTCTTTTCCTGGTAAGGATTCTAGCAGCTGCATTCTGCACTAATTGCAAACGATTGATGTCTTTTTTGGGTAGTCCTGAGAGGAGTGCATTACAGTAATCTAGCCTACTGAAAACAAACGCATGAACTAATTTCTCTGCATCTTTCGATGATATAAGAGGTCTAACTTTTGCTATGTTTCTTAGATGAAAAAATGCTGTCCTAGAGATCTGATTAATATGCGATTTAAAATTTAGATTACAGTCAACAGTTACCCCTAAGCTTTTTACCTCCGATTTGACTTTTAATCCTAATGCATCCAGTTTATTTCTAATAGCCTCATTGTATCCATTATTGCCAATCACTAAGATTTCGTTTTTTTCTTTATTTAATTTGAGAAAGTTACTATTCATCCATTCTGAGATACAGGTTAGACATTGTGTTAGCGAATCAAGAGATTAGGGGTCATCAGGTGCTATTGATAAATACAGCTGTGTGTCATCAGCATAGCTGTGGTAGCTCACGTTATGTCCCGAGATAATCTGACCTAATGGAAGCATGTAGATTGAGAAGAGCTGCGGACCCAGGATAGAGCCTTGTGGAACACCATATAGGATATCATGTGTCTTTGAGTTATAATTACCACAACTAACAAAGAATTTTCTCCCTGCCAGGTAGGATTCAAACCAATTTAAGACCCTGCCAGAGAGGCCCACCATTGACTAAGGCGATTCTTAAGAATATTATGATCAATGGTGTCAAATGCGGCACTCAGATCTAAGAGGATGAGAACAGATAAATGGCCTCTGTCTGCATTTACCCGCAAGTCATTTACTACTTTAACAAGTACAGTTTCTGTGCTGTGATTTGTTCTAAAACCTGACTGAAATTTATCAAGAATAGCATGTTTATTGAGGTGCTCGTTTTACTGTATAATGACTGCCTTCTCTAGAATTTTACTTAAGAAAGGCAGGTTAGAGATGGGTCTATAATTTTCAAGAGCAGAGGGGTCGAGGTTATTTTTCTTAAGTAGGGGTTTAACTACCGCAGTCTTAAGACAGTCTGGGAAGACCCCCGTATCTAATGACGAATTTACTATGTCAAGAACATTATCAATAAGAACGCCCGATACTTCTTTGAAAAAATGAGTTGGTATTGGGTCAAGGGCACAGGTGGAGGGTTTCATTTGAGAAATTATTTTATGAAAATCAGGTAAATCTATCCTAGTGAAAGACTTTAATTTGTTTATTATGGAGTACTGGGGTTTAGGAGGATCCTTAGTGTTGGGGAGATATACTATGTTGTTTCTAATATCATTAATTTTTTGATTGAAAAATACAGCGATAGCCTCACAGGTTTTACTGGAAGTACTTAGGAGGCATTCCTTTGAGTTACCTGGGTTTAACAGACGATCAATTGTCGAAAATAAGACTCTTGGATTACTAGCATTGTTATTTATAATCTTAGAGAAATAGCAGCGCCTCTCAAGACAGACTGTGTTATTGTATTCTGTTATTTTAACTTTTAATATTTCATAGTCAATAGCTAGTTTAGTTTTCCTCCATTTACGCTCAGCTCTACGTCATGTTCTCTTTAAATCAGACACTCTTTGGGTCTTCCATGGTATAACAATGCTAGAAGATTTTTTAACTGTCTTTTCAGGTGCAACTAAGTCAACAGCAGCCCTCACTTTAGTATTAAATCTTTCCACCTTACTATTTACATTCTCCTCGCTATTATAGTTGGCACTATAAACGGACTGATTGCTTAGAATGTTTGAAAGTTTTAAAGCTGCTGATGAGTCAGAGAAGCGTTTTTTAACAATATGCTTCTCATGAGTGTTTTCTATCATTATTTCTATATTAAAGAGTAGAAGAAAATGGTCTGATAGACCCGTATCAATGACCTGCTTTATATCAACTTTTAGTCCTTTAGTAATTACTAAGTCTAACGTATGACCTGCTTTATGTGTAGGCTGATTAACGAGCTGTCTCAAATCAAAAGAGTCTAGGAGGTTCATGAATTCTTTTACTTTCTGGTCACATTGATTATCGATATGAAAATTAAAGTCGCCGACTATTAAGAGTGTGTCATAGTTCGTAATTAAGATTGACATCAAGTCAGAGAATTCTTCAAAGAAAGACGCGTTGAATTTTGGAGGTCTATACACGGATAATACTAGAACGTGAGAATCTCCCTGAATAACAATGGCGAGATACTCAAAAGACTTGAATTTACCAAAACTGATATTTTTACATTTTAACCTGCTTGAGTAAATGTTTGCTAATCCTCCACCTCTCTTTCCTTGGCGATCAGCACGAGTAAAACTGTAATCCGGAGGCGCAGATTCGATTAAAACAGCTGCGCCATCTGAGCTAAGCCACGTTTCACTTAGTGCAATAAAATCTATTTTTTTATCACTAATAAGATCGTTGATAAAAAAGTCTTGTTAGTTAAAGCTCTAATATTTAATAGTGCCATATTCAATGTTTCGGAGGAGCAGAGATGAATACTATGTGCGTTATTGATATATGGAACAGGAATTAAGTTATTTTTATTAGCGCCGCTCTGTGTGTATTTTTTGTTTTATCTATGATCTGTTTTTACAGTTTTAATACATTGTTCATCTAAAGTAGTAACTTTAATTAAATTATTGGTGTTTATGCCGTATTGCCTAGATTTTCTATGTGCATTAAGATTGGTTATTACAGTATTTATGTTGTGCACTTTTATGGAAGATTTTATTAAACAATTATCATGACCAAGTACAGGAGTGGCATTTCGGAAGGGGTTAAAAGCAGAGATAGATAGTCAAGATAAACGAATTACCTTGGATATGTTTTCGGAGAGGACCCGGGCGCCGAAGCTATTCAGATGCAGGCCATCTCGCTTGAAAAAACGCGGTCTTTCCCAAAAGACGTCCCAGTTGTTAATGAACCCGATGTCTTGATTCTTGCAGAAGCCCTGCAGCCAGTTGTTTAAACCAAGCAGACGACTGTAGTACTCGTTTGATCGTCTGACGAGAGGGAGTGGACCCGAGATGAAGATCTTTGCTGATGGGGTCCTCTCCTTTGTGTCTTTAATTAATGCAGTGAAGTGTGCCTTGAGGATCTCCGACTGTTGGTGCCTTATGTCGTTTACGCCAGATGAGATGAAATGCGCTGTGGCATTACAAATAGAGATGGGACAGAACTGGTGATATAACTTCAGGGAGCATTGGTCCAAACGTGTTTTGTCCCCTGGTGGCTTAGGTACGTGCTGCTGCAAAGTTTTATTCACTTCTGTAATAAACAGAAGCAAATCCCATGGGGTGAGCCAGGCTATAATACCATACATAAAGTTCATAAAGTTTCAGAAGATGAAAAGAGGTGACAATATGGTTTTCATGCAGGCAGAAAACTTGGTGGCAGTGGCATGGTACGATGGCAAATGGGTGACTTGTCTCTCTACAGTACACACTAACAATATGTGTGAGAAAGTGCAGCAACAGACAATTGAAAAGGAGGCACCAAAGCAACACGTATTGTAAGGAGTGCAATGTGGCAATGACTGAAATTGGCTGCTTTGAGCGAGATCAGACTTTGCTGTGTAAAATGTATGTGATATGTATGTGAAATCATAGAGTATGCAGGCTCATACAACATGCAAGACAGTAACATTTGTCAAAAGGAAATATTTTTTGTTGATTTGATATGTTAAACAATTGCTTTGTGTTCTTTTTTAAAAATGTTAGTTTTTGGAAAAATTTTCAGCCCTGGGAGAAAAGAAACAAAAAAAAAATTAGCCCTAAAAGAGTTAAATACATTTTTAAATCCATTAGCAACAAAAAAGCCCCTGACCCAGGTGGTTTGAAGACAGAAGTATATTTTGCATTTTAGCTGCAAGTGTCCTGTTTGCTTTTTCAGGTCAGGGGTCACTTGGGTCTCTGGGATTTTTTGTGACCTGCGTGTTTTATTCATTTAAGTTTTACTCTGTTCTCATTGTATATTAAAATGTTTTTGCTTTACTTTTCTCTGCCTGTTTTTAAAATCAATTTAAAAAACATTATGGAGTCCGTGGCTTTGGACTAATTGTGTACAAATATCAAGACACATTCTGCTTAATAAGTTAATTTCACACATTTGACATGACACTCTCCAGTATAATGATGGGTCATGATGATTATTACTTTCTACCTGCAATAATTAACAATATCTAATGTTATAATATTTTAAGAATATTAGATAGATAGATAGATAGATAGATAGATAGATAGATAGATAGATAGATACTTTATTAATCCCAACAGGGAAATTCACAGACGAAATGGTGATGCCATTCTGTAATGTAGTAAAAAAAAATGAACAATAGTCTTTTTGATTGTGTCTGTCACATGTGATGTATTTATTTTACTATTTTCACTTTTTGGTTCCTATAATTGTGCTCATGTGCAGAGTAGTTGAAATACAAATGAAAATAATGAACAAGTTGAGTCTCTAATCACTTGCAACTTAAGTCTTATGAATGCTTAAAGTTTGTTCATAAATTAAACAAATATGTATTTATTGTTATAAGATAATGTCAGTTTTAAAGTGGTGGGTTAAAAACTTTTTTATTTTTTAAACTTTATACAGGAATCAATCTTCACTGCTGTTCTGAATGTGGTAAACAGTTTTCAGAAAGAAGCCATTTACAGCGCCACAAAATAATTCACACAGGACAGAAGCCATATTGCTGTTCTGAATGTGGCAAAAAGTTTACACTGAGAAGCAGTCTTAAGAGGCACCAAAGAATTCACTCAGGAGAGAATCTGTATTACTGTTCTGAATGTGGTAAACAGTTTATAAACAGAGGCCATCTTGAGACCCACCAAAGAATTCACTCAGGAGAGAAGCCGTATTGCTGTTCTGAATGTGGTAAACAGTTTACATGGAGAAGCCATCTTCAGAGCCACCAAAGAATTCACACAGGGGAGAAGCCATATTGCTGTTCTGAATGTGGCAATAAGTTTACACTGAGAAGCAGTCTTAAGAGGCACCAAAGAATTCACTCAGGAGAGAAGCCGTATTGCTGTTCTAAATGTGGTAAACAGTTTTCACGGAGAAGCCATCTTCAGATCCACCAAAGAATTCACACAGGGGAGAAGCCATATTGCTACTCTGAATGTGGTAAACAGTTGTCAGATGGAAGCAGTTTTCAGCACCACAAAATAATTCACACAGGACAGAAGCCATATTGCTGTTCTGAATGTGGCAAAAAGTTTACACTGAGAAGCCATCTTAAGAACCACCAAATAATTCACTCAGGAGAGAAGCCATATGACTGCTCTGAATGTGGTAAACAGTTTTCACAAAGATTACAGCTTCAAAGGCACCAAATAATTCACACAGGAGAGAAGCCGTATTGCTGTTCTGATTGTAGTAAAACGTTTTCACAGAAAAGCCATCTTCAGACCCACCAAAGAATCCACACAGGGGAGAAACCGTATTGCTGTTCTGATTGTGGTAATACGTTTTCACAGAAAAGCAATCTTCGGACCCACCAAAGAATTCACACAGGGGAGAAGCCGTATGACTGTTCTGAATGTGGTAAACAGTTTTCACAAAGATTACAGCTTCAAAGGCACCAAATAATTCACACAGGAGAGAAGCCGTATTGCTGTTCTGATTGTGGTAAAACGTTTTCACAGAAAAGCCATCTTCAGACCCACCAAAGAATCCACACAGGGGAGAAGCCGTATTGCTGTTCTGAATGTGGTAAACAGTTTTCAGATGGAAGCAGTTTTCAGCACCACAAAATTATTCACACAGGACAGAAGCCATATTGCTGTTCTGAATGTGGCAAAAAGTTTACACTGAGAAGCCATCTTAAGAACCACCAAATAATTCACTCAGGAGAGAAGCCATATGACTGCTCTGAATGTGGTAAACAGTTTTCACAAAGATTACAGCTTCAAAGGCACCAAATAATTCACACAGGAGAGAAGCCGTA
Organism: Erpetoichthys calabaricus; assembly: GCF_900747795.2. Lineage (NCBI taxonomy): Eukaryota > Metazoa > Chordata > Cladistia > Polypteriformes > Polypteridae > Erpetoichthys > Erpetoichthys calabaricus. Next base: position 33,195 of record NW_026261590.1, on the reverse strand, counting down.
TTGCTGTTCTGATTGTGGTAAAACGTTTTCACAGAAAATCCATCTTCAGACCCACCAAAGAATCCACACAGGGGAGAAACCGTATTGCTGTTCTGATTGTGGTAAAACGTTTTCACAGAAAAGCAATCTTCGGACCCACCAAAGAATTCACACAGGGGAGAAGCCGTATGACTGTTCTGAATGTGGCAAAGAGTTTTCACAAAGATTACAGCTTCAAAGACACCAACGATTTCACACAGGATAGAAGCCGTATGACTGCTCTGAATGTGGTAAACCATTTTCAGAAAGAAGCCATTTACAGCGCCATAAAATAATTCACACAGGATAGAAGCCATATTGCTGCCTTGAATGTGATAAACAATTCTCTCATACTAGTTATCTTCAGACACACATTAAAACTTGCAAAGGAGAGAAAACATATTGCTGTTCTGAATGTCGTAAAAAGTTTATACAGAGAGGCCATTTTCAGATCCACCAAAGAATCCACACAGGGGAGAAGCCATATGACTGTTCTGAATGTGGTGAAAAGTTTTTAGAAAGACGAAATTTTCAGTGCCACAAAGTAATTCACACAGGACAGAAGCCATATTGCTGTTTTGAATGTGGCAAAAAGTTTTCACTGAGAAGCTATCTTCAGAAACATCAAGTAATTCACACGAGAGGAAAAAAAAATGGCAAACTCCCCCAACTTGTCTACAGATGAACACAGTACAATATGCTAAGCAGCAGAAGAAGTAATTAAAGTTTGATGAAAACAAAAAGAAGTAATTGTGGAAACTACAAGTAAAGTAGTAAATACACTGCCCACGTCCAGCAGCCTCCTGTGGATAGAGAACTCACACACGCATGGCTTATGAGGAGTGAACAAAGACCAAAACATGTACACCTCATCATAGGTGCACAACACATTGGCTTGCACACAAAGTGGTTCAGATCATAAATAGAAAAACAAAATTAAAAAAAAAAACAACCCATAATTGTCGCTTCTGCCACAATAGAAAAAATTTGCAAAAAATAATCCAGAATTATTGCTTCTACCAAAGAGAACTGGAAACAGTCACACATCTCATTGCTGGGTGCGAGATACTGATTGTGGTGTTGTGCAGTGTATAATCACCAGCAAAGTGGCCAGGCTCATTCGCTGGAAACTCTGCAAGAAGTACAACTTACTGGGACCACAAAGACACTGGGACCACAACTCAGACCGCACAATGGACAATGAGGAGGTGCAGGTCACTTGTAGCACAGCAATACTGACTGACTGAAAAATAGAGGATAGAAAACCAGACTAAAAAAGCCTGGATAATAGAAGTATCAGTCCTTAGTCATTACTTAGTCCTAAGAATGGAGAGGCTAAAAGGTAACAAAATACCAAACAATGCCATCTGAGATATGACAAATGAAATATGGGACCAAAAAAAAATGTAAACTGTTCTTGTTCTAGGATCAACAGGACTGATAAAGAAAAACTTTCAGACCCATGTTGACCAATCACAATACCTCCTTCTGACCTGAGAGGATGACATATTTAGAATTAAGGTGCTTCAGTCTTTCCAAATAATAAAGTATGGTGCTAATAGAACTATAAGAAACATGTCACTTATGTATTAATAAATAAGGATGTATTAAGCTAACTGAACAAATGTAACCTAATATAGACGCTAAGCTGTAAGAGAATATTCTTGTAAGACAAATGTACTAAACTAACTTTTAAGGTAGCTTTTGATATTGTATAATCAATTATTATGTGTGATGATCATTATGTGCGAAATGTAAGCTCTAATAAGAATGTGCTGTGCCTTAACCGACTGTATAACATTAATCCTCTTATAAGCTGAAATAAGATTCTTAAATTGTAACTGCCACATAGCTGTTGAAGTGCTGTAACCTTGATGGTGCAGAAGAATAGGGAAGTACGTTTTCTTAAGTGCTGTCTCTGAAACTGTCTTGCAAAACTAGCCATAAAGATTACCGTGTACTTCTGCACGTAATGATCTCATGTGTCATCTTAAGTTGCTTGCAAACTCTGCATGACCTCAAATTGAACTGCCATACTTCCTCTTCTTGTTTAGTAAACAGACTGGTATAAAACTGAGCTAACTCCCTTCTTTGGACAGGCTGTCTGATCTGACCTGGCAATAGCAAATTGAGCTGGCAGGTGGAGGCAGCCTCTCTGCTCACCAAGAATAAAGAAATTGATTTTTATTTTATAATGGTGTCCGTTTCCTTGTTGTTCCTGACTTTCAGCATCCACACCTACAAGAAGAAGCCTTGTAGGAACAATGCAGGTTCTACATTGAGTCCTTGTGGGAAACTTAAGAGAGTGAGAAGGTAAGCAGTACAATGAGACTGTCCTCACTAAAGAGTGAAGTTCACTTCTGTTTTGATTGTAAGCACACCAAGAAAATTTGGAAGAATTAATCCCGAGAGAAGCCATTTGTATGTTCTGAATGTGGCAAGCAGTTTTCATCAAGAAACAACCTTTTGTATACAACAGCAAGATTTATTTGTATTGCAGATTTTCTTACAATGTAACTCAAACTGCTTTACAAGTTGAAATAAAATGGAATATAAAACAAGATTAGGCAATAATACTATACAATATGTAACAAAGTAAAAGGTAATGTCAAATGGCTAGCAGGACAGAAAAAACACAACAGTTCCATTTAGGCTGAAGAAAAATAATCTGCAGGGGATCCAATGCAAAAATATTTAAAACACTGCCCGGCTCACACTGGGCATTCTACCTAAATCAGTCCTCGTGGTTTACATGCTTCACATGAAGATTTTGATGATGATGATGATGGCCATGTGGACACCTGGGACACCCGCCATTCAGTCCATAAACACGAGGCAGTGTGGTATGTTGATCAAGAGGTGGTGGAGCACATCGTCACCACAGAAGAAATGGAGAAGACAGCAGAGAATACTACAGATTAGTATGGAACTGCACATCACTGAGGAAAATGATAATCCAGTGTCCATATAGACTAACAGGGATACAACTAAAATGTAGCTATGAAAAAGCCATTTTAAAATAATTTGTTTTTATCATTATGTTTAATGTTCTGCAGTATTAGCCTGGTGAATTTCTATTGGTAAAGTATTTTAAATTTTAGGTGTGTAACTGCAAATAGCCACCTCGCCAATTTTTTTCAGATTGGATCTTGAAATTCTAAGTAGACCTTCATTTGAAGATCTGAGTTTTTGACTGGGAGTGTAAGGGGACAGACATTCTAAAATGTAGGACTGGGTGAGATTATTTAAGGCTCTGTAAACCATTACAGTCCATCTCCTACTTACAAGCAGGTTCCATTCTGAGAGGCTGTTTGTAAGTCCATTTTGTTCATAAGTCCAGTACTTGTTCGTTAGTGTGGTGTTTTAGTTTCAGCGGCTCTAGAATTGGACATGTAAACTATTTTTGTTCAGTAGTTTTTAATGTGCTTTGAGCAGCTTACAGGTATTGGACATGAAATAAAGATTATAACAAAAATAAAATCATCCCACCCCTGCTGCCACCACTCAGTGGACATGTGAGTTATCCTTAAGTGCTAATTTTGGACTGTCAGACCACTTTGTTCATATATATTCTGGTGGACGGCTGGCAGCTCATCCCGGCCGGGATGCCCTTGTGATGGAAGGATGGAGGAAGGCAGTTTTTCCCGATCAGTGCCTCCCCCAAACAGTAGATGGCAGCTTCCCTTGGATCTGGCGGGGCTGCGAATTCTCGCAGGGCATCCTGGGTCTTGGAGTTCGGCAATACACCCCTGCTGCTGGGTGCTGCCAGGACAGGCTATAGGGAGACTGAGGAGTCTATTATTTATATAGCCTGGTAGTACTACAAAGTCACGGGGACGAAAGCACAAAAGTACTTCAGGGCTGAAGAAAAATGTAATTCTCCACTTGAGCCGGAAGTGCTGACGAGTCATAGGGATGGAAGGAAAGAAGCATTTCTGGGTTGAGGACAATATATAAAGGACTGATGGAGACCCAGCAGGCGAGATGGAATTGGGAGGGAGTGTGATGGAGTTTGCTGGGAGGTGGAGGAGAGTATTGTGTTTATTTATTGTGCTGTTTAATGTGGCTGGGGTGCTTTGGGGGCACTTTATCAGAAGAAGGAGGAAATTAAATTACTTCTTAGTGCTTTTAACTTGTGTCCAGTGTGCTTGTCTGTTGGGGTAAAGGTGGGCAATAGTGCTACCAAGCGGCCACTCAGTTACAATATGAAAATTCACATCTCAAAAGTTCATAAGTAGAGGACTGTCTGTTGTATTATTTTAAAGTCAATTCTAAATGACATGGGTAACCAACGTAAAGACGCTAAAACTGGTGAAATGTGCTCAGATTTCTTTTACTAGTTAAGATTCTTGCTGCTGCATTCTGTACTAACTGTAACTGATTGGTGTCTGTCTTAGGTAGTCCTGTAAGGAGTCCATTACTGTAATCTGTTTGACTGAAAACATGAGCTTGACTAAACTTTCAACGTCTTGTAAAGTTATAACAGGCCAAACTTTAGCTATATTCCTTATGTGGAAAAAGAAATCCTGGTAATCTGATTAATATGTGATTTAAAATTGAGGTCAGAGTCCACACACACATAAATATATACGTTCATAACATTTATTTCTTGATGAGGGCTTTTTTTTTTCTTTGACCGTACAAGATGACGGTTCTTCAGTAAACAAGGATTTTGTGTAACCCTTCTTGCTAATATATATATATATATATATATATATATACAGTGCATCCGGAAAGTATTCCCAGCACATCACTTTTTCCACATTTTGTTATGTTACAGCCTTTTTCCAAAATGGATTAAATTCATTTTTTTTCCTCAGAATTCTACACACAACACCCCATAATGACAATGTGAAAAAAGTTCGAGATTTTTGCAAATTTATTAAAAATAAAAAAATTGAGAAAGCACATGTCCATAAGTTTTCACAGCCTTTGCCGTGAAGCTCAAAATTGAGCTCAGGTGCATCCTGTTTCCCCTGATCATCCTTGAGATGATTCTACAGCTTCATTGGAGTCCACCTGTGGTAAATTTAGTTGACTGGACATGATTTGGAAAGGCACACACCTGTCTATAGAAGGTCCCACAGTTGACAGTTCATGTCAGAGCACAAACCAAGCATGAAGTCAAAGGAAATGTCTGTAGACCTCCGAGACAGGATTGTCTCGAGGCACAAATCTGGGGAAGGTTACAGAAAAATTTCTGCTGCTTTGAAGGTCCCAATGAGCACAGTGGCCTCCATCATCCGTAAGTGGAAGAAGTTCGAAACCACCAGGACTCTTCCTAGAGCTGGGCGGTCATCTAAACTGAGCGATCGGGGAGAAGGGCCTTAGTCAGTGAGGTGACCAAGAACCTGATGGTCACTGTGTCAGAGCTCCAGAGGTCCTCTGTGGAGAGAGGAGAACCTTCCAGAAGGACACCATCTCTGCAGTAATCCACCAATCAGGCCTGTATGGTAGAGTGGCCAGACGGAAGCCACTCCTTAGTAAAAGGCACATGGCAGCCCGCCTGGAGTTTGCCAAAAGGCACCTGAAGGACTCTCAGACCATGAGAAAGAAAATTCTCTGGTCTGATGAGACAAAGATTTAACTTGTCACGTTTGGAGGAAACCAGGCACCGCTCATCACCAGGCCAATATCATCCCTACAGTGAAGCATGGTGGTGGCAGCATCATGCTGTGGGGATGTTTTTCAGCGGCAGGGACTGGCAGACTAGTCAGGATAAAGGGAAAGATGACTGCAGCAATGTACAGAGACATCCTGGATGAAAACCTGCTCCAGAGCGCTCTTGACCTCAGACTGGGGCGACGGTTCATCTTTCAGCAGGACAACGACCCTAAGCACACAGCCAAGATATCAAAGGAGTGGCTTCAGAACAGCTCTGTGAATGTCCTTGAGTGGCCCAGCCAGAGCCCAGACTTGAATCCGATTGAACATCTCTGGAGAGATCTTAAAATGGCTGTGCACCGACGCTTTCCATCCAACCTGATGGAGCTTGAGAGGTGCTGCAAAGAGGAATGGGCGAAACTGGCCAAGGATAGGTGTGCCAAGCTTGTGGCATCAAATTCAAAAAGACTTGAGGCTGGAATTGCTGCCAAAGGTGCATCGACAAAGTATTGAGAAAAGGCTGTGAATACTTATGGACATGGGATTTCTCAGATTTTTTATTTTTAATAAATTTGCAAAAACCTCAAGTAAACTTTTTTCACGTTGTCATTATGGGGTGTTGTGTGTAGAATTCTGAGGAAAAAAATGAATTTAATCCATTTTGGAATAAGGCTGTAACATAACAAAAGGTGGAAAAAGTGATGCGCTGTGAATACTTTCTGGATGCACTGTATATACTCGTCCCGACTGCAACTCAGAGGCCTGGAGGGTGGGGGGGGGGGCCCAGCCTGATTGAGCTGAATTAACCATTTGTGAGCTTGATGATCTTTGGAGAAATTAAAAAAGAAACCTTTGGTGTATATTAATCTCTGATTTCTGGCTATTGGTTGTGGCCTGGATGTGAGGGTCCATTTTGTGACTCTGGAGTAGCTCAGGTCCTGTAAGGACGTACTCTTCCGATCCACCAAACAATCCACACAGGAGAGAAGCCATATTGCTGTACTGAATGTAGTAAACAGTTTTCACGTAGAGACCATCTTGAGTGCCACAAAAGAATTCACACAAAAGAGTAGTGTTTGGATTTGACAAATATGCACAAAGGTAGCCTTCATTAATGTAAAATTGAACTCATCCTTGCTGAAGATTATCCAGTAAGAGAACTTGACCAAATGGAGCCTTGAGAAATACTTGGGATTGGTGAGGATGCAGGCATAAACCGTAAAGAGCAGAGACTGAAGATCAGCAGTGAACACACAAGAAGGGTAAATATGATCCTTAGAACAACAACAACAACATTTATTTCTATAGCACATTTTCATACAAAAAGTAGCTCAAAGTGCTTTACATAATGAAGAAAAGAAAATAAAAGACAAAATAAGAAATTAAAATAAGGCAACATTACTTAACACAGATAAGGAGTAAGGTCCGATGGCCAGGGTGGACAGAAAAAACAAAAAAAAAAAACTCCAGACGGCTGGAGAAAAAAATAAAATCTGTAGGGGTTCCAGGCCACGAGACCACCCAGTCCCCTCTGGGCATTCTACCTAACATAAATGAAATAGTCCTCTTTGTAGTTAGAGTTCTCACTGAGTCACTTGATGCTGATGGTCATACAGGCTTCTGGCTTTTGAGTAGATGGTGGTGGCGCACGCCACCACCAAAAGGACACCGGAAAAGGAAACAGAAGAGAGAGTAGAGGTTAGTACGGATTCTAGAGCCACCATGAATGGTTATTATAATGAATTGGATATACAGAGTATCAGGATTAAATTACAGTGAAGTTATGAGAAGGCCATGTTACACTAATGTGTTTTCAGCAGTTTGTTAAAGTGCTCCACTGTATTAGCCTGGCGAATTCCTACTGGCAGGCTATTCCAGATTTTAGGTGCATAACAGCAGAAGGCCGCCTCACCACTTCTTTTAAGTTTTGCTCTTGGAATTCTAAGGAGACACTCAGTTCAGGATCTGAGGTTACGATTTGGAATATAAGGTGTCAGACATTCCGATATATAGGATGGGGCGAGAATATTTAAAGCTTTATAAACCATAAGCAAAATTTTAAAGTCAATCCTGAATGACACAGGTAACCAGTGTAGTGATATCAAAACTGGAGAAATGTGCTCGGATTTTCTTTTCCTGGTAAGGATTCTAGCAGCTGCGTTCTGCACTAGTTGCAAACAATTTATGTCTTTTTTGGGTAGTCCTGAGAGGAGTGCATTACAGTAATCTAGCCGACTGAAAACAAACGCATGAACTAATTTCTCAGCATCTTTCAGTGATATAAGAGGTCTAACTTTTGCTATGTTTCTTAAGTGAAAAAATGTTGTCCTAGTGATCTGATTAATATGCGATTTAAAATTTAGATTACAGTCAACGGTTACCCCTAAGCTTTTTACCTCCGTTTTGACTTTTAATCCTAATGCTTCCAGTTTATTTCTAATAGCCTCATCGTATCCTTTACTGCCAATTACTAAGATTTCAGTTTTTTCTTTATTTAACTTGAGAAAGTATTCATCCATTCTGAGATACAAGTTAGACATTGTGTTAGTGAATCAAGAGATTTGGGGTCATCAGGTGCTATTGATAAATACAGCTGTGTGTCATCAGCATAGCTGTGGTAGCTCACATTGTGCCCCGAGATAATCTGACCTAACGGAAGCAAGTTTCTTGAGAGTGAGGAACAAAATGCCACCAGTTAATCAGCCAGTAAACCATGTCATCTCATACAGCTTTGGGGTCTTAGAGTGGCCACAGAAAGACCTCAACAGTGTGGATGTAAAAACAAAGTTGCTCCGTGCCAACCAACTGAAATACAAAAACCAATGCATGCCAAGGCTTTACTTTCATAGGGCAGAAAGTGGAAATCACCAAACAGAAGTCGATTACAGACGCAGATCTTCAGTCATACGAGTGCCAGCATTCCTTCTCGGCTTACAGGATTGCCACATTTGTAAAATATTACACCCTGAACTGGAAAGCCAAGATCAACTTCCATCATAAAGCTTGGTTAAGCAATCCACAAAACCAAAGGAGTGCCTGCCATTACCCCAACGGTCTGCACAGAGTGAGGTGACACAATTTTGTGAAAAAACAAAAAGAAAATAATAAGGTTGACCAAGAGAAGAGAAAAAACACAACTGGAGAGACCAGAAATGCAATGGGAAATACACAGATCTGCTACTATAAGCTCAGGAGGACGAAAACCATGAACGGCTTATTAGAGGACAAATGAGATGCAGTGATGAATACTCGCTACTGGCCACTTTAGATTGTGGATCACATGCGAGGTTGTTTGCAATTTGTTTTCAAAGAAATGGAAAAAGCAACCAATGTAGATTTGGCAACAAACTGATGGAAACAGTACTGCAGGATTTAAAATACTCCTGTCCAGAAACCCCTTCATGGAAAGACACATCAAAGCAGCCCAACTGCTTTATTGGAAACTGAGCCAAAAATATGACATCCCAGTGCCAGAAAGAATCTCTGAAAATGAAGACTTTATACCAGTTGAAACTTTCAGAAAATTCACAGCCAGAAAAGGTGATGTTGTAGTTGAGAAGAAACATTCAGACAATGCCTGGATAATCACTTTATCAGTCCCACATGATATCACTGTGCCTCAAACAGAGAGCGGAAGAAGATAACAAAATATCAGGAGATCCAATGAGAGATGTGGACCTAAATGTGAAACCAGCTGAAATTGTCCCAGTGTTCATTGGATCCACAGGGCTTGTTAAAAAGATCATTTAAGCACATTTACTTCTCCTACCCTTCGTAGTTACACCCTATGAGCTCCATAAGTGGGCTCTGTTAGGAACAATGCAGGTTTGACAGAGAGCCCTAGCAGTGAACTTAAAAGAATAAAGAAAAACAGGAAACAGAGGACACCATGATGTAAGAGTGAGGTTCATGATGATAATGGAGAAATCAACCCGAGAGAAAAGTCATATTGTGAATGTGGGAAACAATTCTGTCACAAGAGTCGTCTTCAGGGCCACAAACACATTCACACAGTAGAGACGAAACACAATCTGAGATGAACCACATGTGGAATAACACCTCCGAGAATGTGCCAGTGCTGAGATCAACAGGCCTTATAAAACAAATAAAAATTCCAGCCCCATCCTGATGTGTTACCAGTGACCATCACACCATATGAATTACAGAAGGAGTCACTATTATGGACAATGCATGTACTGCACTGAGCCCTGACAGCAAACCTAACAGAATAACAGCAGTCGCAGTGCAGACATCACTCCAGAATAACAAGCAGACTTCAGGACTCCAGAGTGACGTTCACTCCTGTCTGGAAAAGTAAGCAAACTAAACGATTGTAGAGAAATGAATCCCTAAGAGAAGCCTGATTTCTTTTAAAAATATGTCAAGCGGTTTTCACAAAGAGGTAGCCGGATATTGGAGAGAGTGTTGACAGAAGAACATTTTATTAATCAGCCCACCATATGAGGTGAGTGCAGATGTCTACCCTAAGAAGTGCATCACCCGATGACTTGTCTACTCATCAGAGTGTGTGTGAGATCACAAATGGTGCACCTCCAGGTAATCCACCACAGGGGAGTCGACAACTGAAGGCCACGGTAAGTGAGAGGACTGCAGTTTATCTTTGTAGAGTTGATTTGTTCTCAAAGAAGACAAACTTTGGGTCAGGCGCTGATTTGAAGCTCGCAGGATCAGCTGCACACGTTACACACTAAGGGACTTTTTCACGATAATAGAATTCTTTAAATCCACTGAAGTGCCTTTCAGTCAGTTCATTCTCTGGGCCATCTTTCTATTTCACTGATCACTTTTGCTGTTTTGTTCTTTTATAGTAAAGCCATCAAGAATGTTTCATCAAGTTCAAGAATAAATCCATCCATCCATCCATCCTCTTCCGCTTATCCGAGGTCGGGTCGCAGGGGCAGCAGCTTGAGCAGAGATGCCCAGACTTCCCTCTACCCGGCCACTTCTTCTAGCTCTTCCAGGAGAATCCCAAGGCGTTCCCAGGCCAGTCGAGAGACATAGTCCCTCCAGCGTGTCCTGGGTCTTCCCCGGGGCCTCCTCCCAGTTAGACATGCCCGGAACACCTCACCAGGGAAGCGTCCAGGAGGCATCCTGATCAGATGCCCGAGCCACCTCATCTGACTCCTCTCGATGCGGAGGAGCAGCGGCTCTACTCTGAGCCCCTCCCGGATGACTGAGCTTCTCACCCTATCTTTAAGGGAGAGCCCAGACACCCTGCGGAGGAAACTCATTTCAGCCGCTTGTATTCGCAATCTCGTTCTTTCGGTCACTACCCATAGCTCATGACCATAGGTGAGGGTAGGAACATAGATCGACTGGTAAATTGAGAGCTTCGCCTTACGGCTCAGCTCCTTTTTCACCACGACAGACCGAAGAATAAAATGTTTCTGAAATGACTTTTGCAGTGAAACTCTGAACCCAAATCACAAGACTGTTAAACAATCGTCTGCTGAAAAGACATTCAAGAAAGACAACTCATGCCTGAGGTTCACTGTCTGAATATTCATACTTGTTGAGTATTCTTTTAATGTTTAGACTTTGTAACACACAGTAAGTTAAGCTGCCTGCTCTCTGAAGTTTTATTCTCAAACACACAGTAAGTAATGGCGCTCAGCCTCCGAGGTCTCATGTAAATGTTATTCATGTAACACACGCTAAGAAGGTGACTTGGCCCCTGAGGTTTCCCTATAAAACATGCGCTAGTTAAACAGCTCTTAGCCTCGGAGGTCACAGCTCCACTTTCTAAGGGTTTATAGCAAAGTTTTGTAAATGATAGTAAGCTGATGCTAACTCAGATATTACAGAAACGATTCAATTCATAAAGTACTGCTAATGTAATCTTTAAACATCAATAGTAAAAACTGGAGTATGATTATGATATCTTCAGCCTTTTTCCATCATTGGATTAGATGTATGACAAGTGTAATTTAAAGATGGTGAAATTTAACCCCAATGTGATTGTATCTCCAAGATCAAAATGAATCAGCATGACGTGTTCTTCAAAGACTTGAGTTTCTGTAACATTTTAGTCACATTTTTATCACTTTATAGTTTTTCAATTTCAATTTTTAGACAATTTCAATCGACACAAAATTAGCAAAATGGCACTGAAGCCCTTGCTGAAGAAGATGAGGAGTATGGTGTGTTCCTAGCTATTACTAATCCATGGCAGAGGCAAACCACCAATACGTCTCCCCATCCAGAGCCTCACTGTTGCATTTCAGTCAGCTGGGTTAATAACAAGATTTAATGGTGGGCACATAACCAAACCCACAGCTAGACGAAGTGTACTGGCATATCATGGCTGTAGCCTGGTTAGCACATGATCTAAAATGGCAGGATGTATTGATACCACCATAACAAACATTGTCTGTGCTTAAAATGGTGTCTGGGACCGGAGGTGACCTTCATGAGATCAGCTGTCAGTTAACGTTTCATGAATGTACGTCCTGTGCCAAAGTTGCTGGTCCTTTCAGTGGGCAACTGGTGTTAAAGCAAAGCAAAATTCAACTGACAATTAGTGTAAGACTTGCAATAGAGAGGAGCACATCAGTGAGGAGTGATTTAAAATAGGAAAGCTTGAAGGTCATTCCAAAAAGCCTGGTTAGGATCAGAGACTCCAAAGTCTTACTGTCTACCACACTACTTGGTCACTTATTCCAAGTGTCTGTGCTTCTCTGTATGAAGAAAAACCTCCTAATGTTTGTGTGAAATTTACCCTTAAGGAGTCTCCAAATGTGTCCCCGTGTTGTTGATGAACTCATTTTAAAGTCACCTTCTCGATCCACTGGACTAATTCCCTTCATCATTTTAAACACTTCAGTCAGGTCTCCTCTTAATCTTCTTTTGCATAAACTGTAAAGGCTCAGCGCTTTTAATCTTTCCTCCTAACTCATCCCCTGTAGCCCTGGAATCAGCCTTGTCGCTCTTCTCTGGACCTTCTCTAGTGCTGTTGTGTCCTTCTTGTAGCCTGGAGAACAAAACTACACACAGAACTCCAGATGAGGCCTCAACAGTGTGTTATAAGGGTTGAGCAGAACCACCTGTGACTTGTACTCCACACATCAAGGCGCTATATAACCTGACATTCTGTTAGCCTTCTTAATGGCTTCAGAACACTGTCTGGAAGTCGATCGCTTAGTCCACTTTGACTCCTAAATCCTTCTCATTAGGTGGACTTTTGATTTTCAGACCTCCCATTGTGTATTCAAACCTCACATTTTTACTTTCTATGTGTACTTTACATTCACTGACATTGAATTTCAGCTGCCACAAATCTGCCCAAGTCTGTCTGCTGTCCAAGTCCCCTAGAACTGAATTCTTTGCCAGCTCTGGTTGTGAAATGTCACTAAATTTTGAGGTCTAATTGATGTTTCTTCCCAGAGGTACAAGTGACCTGAATTTGACACAACAGCTGATGCAGCAGCACTGCAGACACAAAGGGAGCCATGAAGCAGTTTGAGGGTTCCTCCTGTTTCTGTTTGACTTTTAGCATTTTGGCCTCATTGCAGCTCATGAAATAAAAGAATAAAGTAACAAGGAATTTGAATGGCAGTGTTGGGTGAAAGCTACATGGATAAGTGATGAGGAGAGACAATGAAAATGTGGGCAAAAGAGTGATGGGCATGACAAAGAGGAAGAGGGGGGAAGGCTGAAGTGGATAAGGGAAAGAAAGATCTGAAGGGTCTAACAGGGTAAGGGGTGCAGGACTGAGCTGTATGGAGAAGGTCCATCAGACACACACTGACCTCACAGAGAAATGGGGAGAGATGAAGAGGAAGAAGTCATTTTGGGTGAAGGTTGTACCGGTGCCCCAATATTCTGCAAAATCATTTGGATAAGGCCTGCAGCTACTGACTGCTGAATATTTCTTATAATAATGGGGTCCTACAAAACACTACCCTGACAACAACAGGACATCTTAATTATAACAGGCAGTTAAACGTGGCAACAACATTGAGACCACAACACAAAATACAAAATCAACACATGTGTGCAAAATTCACAAATGCAAGATGAGCACAATGTAGCATTAACTGTCAATAAAATATCAATTCTGATGTGACAAAAGTTCAATCCATGACCAGATGAACCCCAGTTAAAAGTAACGTGAGAGATGGAGAAGCTTCACTGACAGAAAACACAGTTGAACTCCTACCACCTTTTCCAAAGCAACCTGAGAATAATCCTTCCTAATGTATCTTTCACAAAGGGTTAAACAATCCCCCTCAAGACAGTGGGGCACAGGTCTCCCCCCCGGTAAGTGGTACCTTTCTGGACAAAAACATTTTTTGCTCCAAGGCAACTACTGAGGTCCTCTAGATCTCAATATCCTTCATCTCTTTGGAGATTTCTGTGTCCTTTAAGCTTCTTCCTGCCTGTCCATTTGTCCAGTCCTCAGTAGATGTGCTCCCTTAAAGGCGCAGTTCCCATCTCCACTTCTGAGAAAGTCAAAACAAGGAAACAAACAATAATGAGAGACAACAACACTAATGTGGCACCACTGCAAGGTTACTGAAGTCAGTAAAACGTATTTACACGATGTCGAGTACACCAGTTCTTAGTTACACACAAGTGTGCTCACCTCCCATTACACCTCTGAAAACAAGAACAGAAGAAATCTGACAAACGAGAGGAGACCCTCAAGCTGGTTTGTTTAGCTAATAGCTAAGCTGTCCGAAAATGTCAATCTGATCCTTCTTAAAGGTTCTCAAGGATTCCATTTCAACTCCATGACTCAATCGCTTGTTCCAAATTCCCACAACTCTGTAAAGAAGTGCATTCTGTCTTCAGTCCAAATGCACATCCCCGTAATTTCCACCGGCTTCCTTGAGTATGTGTTAATCTCAATTAAGTTCAAAGAATTCTTCTCAATCTACTTTATCAATGCCTTTGAGGATTTTAAATACCTGGATGAGGTCCCTTCCCAGTCTCCTTTGCTCGAGACTAAACAGTTTTAATTTCTGGAGAATGTCAGCCACAGGGATGCACAAACCAGTGTGTTTCTTCATGCCAGTCCCAACCCCAGTTAAATGGGGAGAATTACATCAGGAAGGGAGTCTGGTGTCAAATTTTGCCACGTCAAGATGCAGACAACAATACAGATTTCCAGATTAACAATGGCCGCCACTAGTACTGTTAGCCAACATGGTGCTGGCCGAAATCAGGCTACTGTTGTGTAAAGGAGGGGAAGAAGAAGGGGGAGACGTGTCCAGAGGAAAGAGGAGAGGAGGAAGGTAAAGAGAGTGGAACTGATGGTAGGAACTTTGAATGTTGGCCGTATGACTGATAAGGGGAAAGAGTTAGCAGATATGATGGAGAGAAGGAAGGTTGATTAATTGTACGTGCAAGAGACTAAATGGAAAGGGAGTAAGGCCAGGTGGATTGGAGGGAGATTCAATTTTTTCTATCATGGTGTGGATGGGAGGAGAAATGGAGTAGAGGTTATTCTGAAGGAACAGCATGTCAAGAGTGTTTTGGAGGTGAAAAGAGTGTCAGACAGAGAGATGATTATGAAGCTGGAAAGGTGAGGTGTGATGATGAATGTTGTTAGTGCTCATGTCCCGTAAGTTGGGTGTGCGATAGATGAGAAAAAAAAATTCTGGAATGAGTTGGATGAAGTGGTTGACAGTGTACCCAAGGGACAGAAAGTGGTGATTGGAGCGGATTTCAATGGACATGTTGGTGAAGGGAACAGAGGAGACGAGGAGGTGATGGGTAGGTATGGTGTCAAGGAGAGGAATGAAGAAGGTCAGATTATACTGGATTTTGCAAAAATGATGGACATGGCTGTGGTGAATACATATTTTAAGAAGAGGGAGGAACATAGGGTTACGTACAAGAGTGGAGGAGAGTGAGGGCAGAGTCAAGGATCAAGGAGGACTGCAAGGTTGAGTTTAGGAGGAGGTGAGACAGGCATTGGGTGGCAGTTAAGAGTTACCAGACAGCTGGGAAACTACAGCAGAAATAATAAGGGTGACACTAAGAAGGGTGCTTGGCGTGACATCTGGACAGAGGAAGGAGGAAAAGGAAACCTGGTGGTGGAATGGAGAAGTACAGGAGAGTATACAGAGGAAGAGGATGGCAAAGAAGAAGTGGGATAGTCAGAGAGATGCAGAAAGTAGACAGGAGTACAAGTTAAGAAAAATGCCCTAATCTATATGGTGACAACTCTTAGAAACTAATAATATATATGTATTATTTTAGATCACCATTCCATATGACTATAATATGTTAGTAACACTATCATCTAGAGCTGACCTTCATCTATGATGTGTTTGAAACAGAAGCTCTTGATCTCACCTGTTGAGTGATGTCCTCTAAAACAAATGAAGTCAACAGAACCTCGTGAACCTCCACAAGCACTTGACTGGATGTCATACGTCTGGATTATTCAACATTAGTGACTGGAGACTTTTTTTGCAAATATTTTGATGCTGTTTACTGCTCTTCAGGATCAGTTCTTATTGAATTGTATTGCATCAGGATTTGTTTGGCTTTGTAAGGTGGAAGCACTTTTGGGTCATGGGGAAGCTCTCCAAAAAAAGGAGGTCATCTGCCAGTAGCGTCCTCTAGTGGGACCCTGGGGACCTCAACAGGGCTGCTTTTCAGAACTACAGCTCCCAAGCAACCCTATTGGCATCCAATCTGAGACCTTGACAGAGAAGCCCTGCCACCTATTGTTCTGTAAGATAAATTGTCTTTGGTAGATAAACTCCCCCAGTGCATCCCTTAGTCTTGGCCCCAGACTGGGATTAGAATTAGACTTCATTCAGAGTGAGATGTACCTCCATCTACACTGTCCCTCTGTTATAGTCCCCTGGCCAGATAAGATTTTGTTCTTCGAGATGTCTGTCCATTCTTTATGGCTTCTACGATAGATAGATAGATAGATAGATAGATAGATAGATAGATAGATAGATAGATAGATAGATAGATAGATAGATAGATAGATAGATAGATAGATAGATAGATAGATAGATAGATAGATAGATAGATATTCCTGCTCAACACACGCCTTGTAGCCTTGGTTTCAAATGTGCCATCATTAGTGCCAGCTCCTGTGCAGTCAGTGCCATCTCCACTGTAGCCACAGTTTCAGTCTTCATTGCCCAGTGTAATTCCACATCATCATTACCAAAGGCAGCCTCCTCCAGACATCTCTATCCGCACTGATTCTTGTGGATCTGGATTAATGGACATGGCCACTTCTTCATCATATGGAGTATCATAAACAAAGTGAGCATAAGAAGGGTTTGGACAATGTCCTCGGTGCTCACCGTCATTTAACTGAGGACTATAAGTGTCAAGTACTGCTGGATCATTTAGAGCTGCCCGCTGATTGCCAGGTAGCTAAAGGGTACCTGAATATCCCAATCCCATACACCAGTGCTAGGCAGGCTTTGGAGCAGACGTATGGTCAACCAAGACAGTTTGTTCAATGCCAATTGAAGTTAATTTTGAATATGCCAGCTCTACAGACAGATGATGCTCTAGGATTTCAGAACTTTGCTGCTGCTGCTAACATTTTGGTGGGTCTGCTTAACTCTATGGATGGTCTCTATAGATCTGAACTGCACTGGGGGTCTCATGTAGATACATTGCTGGATAAACTGCCAGTTACCTATGGAGACACATTTGGAGATCACAGCCTCAATAAGCTCATTATTAGGAGTGGCAGTGCCAGAACTTCCACACTACCAGATCTAGATGAGTGGCTTGACTGGCAAACTCAAGCCATACAGATACCCTGGTGTGTGTCTGAGGCCATCAAGGGGGGACCCTATCAACGAGAGCGGAAACCTTTCAAGTTTACAAAGACCATGCAAGACATGTACAGGTCTCACAGGACATGAGTAGCACACGCCTTCTACTGCAATATCTGGTGCTTCATCCACAGACACCAAAGCTTCAAGCACAGCTAAGAAGCAGGACCTCTCTACGTCATGCTGCCCACATTGAAATAACCATGAACACCACCTCAGTGCCTGTGGAACATTCAGCAAACTGAGCCCCGCAGACAAGAAGAAGTGGACTAAGAAACAAAACCAGTGCTGGAGGTGCAGCTGAGATCACAAGCTGGAGAGCTGTCCACTGGAGATACCCTGCTCAATATGTGGTCGTCAGCATATAGTGTACTTCATGAAGTTACTTCTGCTGCAGAGAACCAGAGCATCTTCACTGTAAGCACACCTTCACCTCGATTTTAGGTCGATCAAGTCAGCCACCCAGGAAGTGTGAAGCTAAAGGTGGTCCCTGCATGAATACGGAATGAACTGAGGACATTAGACACAAATGCTGTGTTAGATGATGGAGCTGAAAGGACAAAAATATGTTCTGGTAGCTGCCAAGCATCTTGGGCTGGAAGGAGCTGAGGAGATCCTGTCACTGAGAACAGTAAGACATGATATTGTCCACCTGTCTCATCTGAGATATCTGCACAAGCAAACCATAGAGTGAGATATTCTATCTAAAGGGCTTTCACTGCCAATGAATTGAACCCGGCTGAGCCATCTTGCCGTGCTGAAGCATTGAAACACTTAAGAGACTTTTTGTTTGAGCTTTCTGTTCAGCGTTTGATTCCACACCCGCTAATTGTGTGTTGCTGAAGTTTTCTGTCACCTTTAGTCATTAACACGTTTAGTGCACTTTTAGTTTATAACCAACACTTTAACGGTTAATAACATGTTGTTCTCGTAAATGTAAATACGCCATGATAACCCTGTTTCAGATTAGGAATGAGCAGGATATTAATATTAATCTCGGATAACACTGAAGGGCAATACGCTGTAGTTTACTTTGTTCTCAGACGCTAATTTCGATATGTTTCAACTGGACAGATTTGTATTTAAACGTAAGGCATTTCACTTTCAGTAGACGAACGCCGTCCTGAGCCTCACGCAGTGCCCACATTTGGAAACTGGAGTAACAGTGCCATCTACTGGTCAACTTAACAAATAGCAGATCACAGTAAACTGAAAATGCGGTGGTTGTAATTCGTCTTCCTGCGGGTAATCTATAATGGATCAGTGTTGATATTTTAATCGATTATATTTGTATACGCAGCTCATTGGTACTTATATACTTCATGCAATTTTTTATTTATTTATTTCGTTTAGATACCACACACAAACGCACACACACGCACATATATCTATTATCTTTGCTGCAGAGTCCAAAAGGGTGTTCAAACTACGTACTCTCTGATGTGGCTGCTGGCCAATCTAACTAAAGAGCCCAGTAATGTTTAACGGTCCATCTCAACTAGAGAGTGTGAATATACCGAGGCATGTTTAGCATACGGCTGATGACGTGTTCATGTAATATAAATAAGGCCATATATGGACATCCTGTATTAAGTTACTCAGAGAGATACCTGATACTTCAAGTCCGGAGTGACCTTGAGGGCCTGCAAACTTGAATAAACTCATCCTACTTATAGCAGTTAAACAAAAAAAAAATATAACTGAAAATGATAATAGACAAAAAAAACAAAACATTAAGGTTTTCCGCCACAGCCGCCACTACCTGCTGTGAAAACATCAGTCATATTCTTGCTAATGCTTCCCATCTTTGAAGGCAACTCCACTTGCACCCTATTAGTAATTAGCGGCCAGACGTAATTTTATTTGAAATGCTTTATTTTAACACTTTTTGTGAAAATAATAATAATAATTAATAATAATAAAAGTCACAATCAGGAATTGAACTTTGCACAAGTACCATGTCTATCTTTCGTACCACGGAGCCATCAAAGCCAAACTGACCAATCAGATTGCTCAGAGGGACCACACGCTCAGAGACAGACAGACAGACGGACGTGTTTTATTAAACAGTCGATAGATGTTGTATATTAAGGAAAGGAGACACAAAAAGGTCGGCCTGATGGCGGCACACATATTCAAGTAAAGAGTACACGAGAGAACGGCGCCACAGAGCATGCGGCAAATCACATGACTGAAAAGCATGCGGTCGCGCCAGTAGAGTCACATGACACGCCTGCTCTCCTCTTCCCAAGGATACACAGTCTCTCTGAGCAGTATAGAAGTTCTTACTATAATGCGGTGAGGCGGCAGCGTGGTTTCAGTAACAGTCGCCCTGGATGAACGTTTAAAGAGCCATTGATTTCTATACATTAACTAGCTCATATCGTAACCCCCAAAACCATATAGTGTCCGACCTTGCCGTTTTAACGCATAGACGACATCCATAGCAGTGACGGTTTTCCTTTTTGCGTGTTTTGTGTAAGTAACGGCATCTCGAATCACATTCTCCAGAAAAACCTTAAGCACTCCGCGAGTTTCTTCGTTTATCGGGCCAGAAATTCCTTTTACTCCACCTCGACGAGCTAAGCGGCGAATGGCAGGCTTTGTTATACCCTGGATATTGTCACGAAGAACTTTACGATGGCGCTTAGCACCACCTTTGCCAAGGCCCTTTCCTCCTTTTCCGCGACCGGACATTATCACTCACTATTCGTTAGCTTTCAAACACAAAATAAACACCAACAGACTGCCGTAGACTACTTTTCGAACAAACCGAAGCTAAGTACTGTAAAGGTATTGACCGGACCTATTAGGAAACACGCACTTCTAAAATGGGCGCTCAGATTCAAACCGCGAGCTCACTCGGCTTTACTTTTCTCCTGATTTAGAGCAGATGCACGTAAATCCGAAACTGAACCTGGTGAAACAAGATTTCCATATTCAAAATTTAAATAATACTCTTTCTGTCTTCTTAAAAACTATATTTGATGTGACCTTTTTTAATTCTAAATGGATTTTTTTTTTGTTTTTTTTAGAAATTTCAATAGTAACTTATAATTGTTTTGTGTTATGTATGTAAGCAATTTTTTGCATTTTATCAGGTGTTTTTTCCTTTACAATTAGCAAGTATAATTCAGTACTCTGTTAATTTTCATTTCTTCTTTTGGGCTAGTTAAGGGCAGCCAGGTTGAGTTTGTAGATAAGGCTTTGGAATTTTAAAATATTATTTTTTAAATCTCTGTTATTGATACACTTGTTACCCAAAAGCAGGTCACTTCAGTCAGGACCCTTGTTGGATGAATGAGGTGGAGAGACAGATGTTGAATTGAAAAGCTCAATCCTAATGGATATGTTTCACATTTATGCCCTATGCTAGTTTTTCTGGAAGTATTTAAAATATTTTAGCAAAATATAAATGCATTTTGCATGTTGTGAAACCACAAGGGGATAAGTGGTATTTGGATTCTGTGACCCGAGTAAAGTGAGGTTTTCTTTTTTCATGGTTGTTTTTGATATTATTTATTGTACATCACTGACACCTGTTCTCTCATAACATTTTCTTGTACCTCCATTCTCCTTGAAAACATGATTACTTCATATTTATTCTGCACCACACTCCAGTCCAGTTGGTGGCAGTAATGCACCATAGGTGGGTCTGCTAACTGCCATAAAAAGACAAAGAAGAAGAAGAAGAAGTTGGTTTCATCACAGCTTGGCTGTGTTGCACACGGTGTACTTTTCATTTTCTGAGTATTTTTTGTAATATGTGCACTTTGTTTGGCTCTTTCAAAAAAATCTAATACTTTTATTAAAAATACTAATGCAGTGTAATCCGTTTAGATGTATTGTTATGTATATAAAGTACAAAGACTCTCTGATGTGTACTCATCATTGCCATGCCAAATCTCTCACTGTAGGCTTTGTAAATTAACCACACAGAATGTATAATGTGAAAACTATGCACTGTTTGGGAAATGTAATCATACAATTTGAGCATGCATCTGTAACTGCTTAAGAAACGGAACTGAAGATGAAAAGTAAAATAATAAGCAGAATGTACAACCCCAAGTCCAATGAAGTTGGGACGTTGTGTAAATAAAAACAGAATACAATGATTTGCAAATCCTTTCCAACCTATACTCAATTGAATACACTACAAAGACAAGATATCGATTGTTCAAACTGATAAACTTTATTGTTGTTTTGCAAATCTTCACTCCTTTTGAATTTGATGCCTGCAACACGTTCCAGAAAAGCCTGGACAGGGGCCTGTTTACCACTGTGTTATATCACCTTTCCTTTTAACAACACTCAATAAGTGTTTGGGAACTGAGGACACTAATTGTTGAAGCTGTGCAGGTGGAATTCTTTCCCATTCTTGCTTGATGTACAACTTCAGCTGCTCAACAGTCCGGGGTCTCCGTTGTCGTATTTTGCTCTTCATAATGCGCCACACATTTTCAATGGGAGACAGGTGTGGACTGCAGGCAGGCCAGTCTCGTACCCGCACTCTTTTACTACGAAGACACGCTGTTGTAACACATGCAGAATGTGGCTTCACATTGTCCTGCTGAAATAAGCAGGGACGTCCCTGAAAAAGACGTCGCTTGGATGGCAACATATGTTGCTCCACAACCTGTATGTACCTTTCAGCATTGATGTGCCTTTACAGATGTGCAAGTTACCCATGACATGGGCACTAACACACCCCCATACCATCACAGATGCTGGCTTTTGAACTTTGCATTGATAACAATCCAGATGGTCCTTTTCCTCTTTGGCCTGGAGGACACGACGTCCATGATTTCCAAAAACAATTTGAAATGTGAACTCGTCAGACCACAGCACACTTTTCCACTTTGCGTCAGTCCATCTCAGATGAACTCGGGCCCAGATAAGCCGGCGGCGTTTCTGAGTGTTGCTGATATATGGCTTTCGCTTTTCATGATAGAGTTTTAACTTACACTTGTAGATGTAGCGACGAACTGTGTTAACTGACAATGGTTTTCTGAAGTATTCCTGAGCCCATGTGGTAATATCCTTTACAGAATGATGTCGGTTTTTAATGCAGTGCCGCCTGAGGGATCGAAGGTCACGGGCATCCAGTGTTGGTATTCGGCCTTACGTGCAGAGATTTCTCCTAATATTGATTTTTCTAATATTTTGATGATATTATGGACAGTTGATGATGAAATCCCTAGATTCCTTGCAATTGTATGTTGAGAAACGTTGTTCTTAAACTGCTGGACTATTTGCCCACACAGTTATTCACAAAGTGGTGAACCTCGCCCCATCCTTGCTTGTGAACGACTGAGCCTTTTGGGGATGCTCCTTTTATACCCAATCATGACAAACACCTGTTTCCAATTCACCTGTTCACCTGTGGAATGTTCACAACTGGTGTTTTTTGAACATTCCTTAACTTTCCCAGTCTTTTGCTGCCCCTGTCCCAGCTTTTTTGGAACATGTTGCAGGCATCAAATTCAAAAGGTGTGAAGATTTGCAAAACAACTATAAAGTTTATCTGTTTGAACATTCGAAACCTTGTCTTCGTAGTGTATTCAATTGAATATAGGTTGAAAAGGATTTGAAAATCATTGTATTCTGTTTTTATTTACGTTTTACACAACGTCCCAACTTCATTGGAATTGGGGTTGTAATTTGAAGAAAGAAGGGGAATGGTGGTATCATAACACTAGCTATGACACCCACTGTGAGCAGAAAAATAAGCAAGAATCGTAGCCTAACCTTAATTAAATAATACCAAGAATCTGTGGTAAAATTAAATTTTTCCAGTTTACTTTTGTTTGTTACAACGATGCCTCAGGAACATGACAAATATGCGTTCCACCCATTAGCTCGATTGTAAAACACAAGAGCAGGCTAAGTATCTATCTATCTATCTATCTATCTATCTATCTATCTATCTATCTATCTATCTATCTATCTATCTATCTATCTATCTATCTATCTATTTAGTTTTTTGAATTTTTTAAAAAATATGCTTCACTTCAAAAATCATTGTCATGTTACAAATTAAAATATACCATTACAGTGAAGAGGTAACTTCAATTTGAAAAATACTGAACATATCCTAACTTATAAAAACATGAATGATTCAAAACTGTAATGTACAATTACTTCCCAAAAAGTTCTTGTGCAAAGTATATAAGACATCTGTATGAATTAATAAATGTTCCTAAATTCTTCACACTTGTGGCATATTTATAAATCATAAATCACCCATATCATGTTAAATTTGTGCATGTAAAAAAAGTGCCCTCAAATATCTCTATGTGGAAGAAAATACAGAAAGAGAAAGAAATGGTCCCCGTTCGGGGTAAGAAAAGAAATCCCTGCAATGTAAATAATTCTCCGATTGTCTTTATAGATTTTGGATGGAGGGTGTTGAGAACACAAATATTAGCTGATTAATATTAGCAAATAGTAATTATTATTAATATTAACAGATGTTAGCTACCTCAGATTATTGATCACTTGTGAGAGCCAAAGGGCAAGTAAGTGCTTTCCAGGAGAATTTGGAGGTCTGCACAGTCCCCCTGCAAGCAGATTAACTTCAATTGTCAGCCGCTATCCACACTGCAGATATTTAAAAACGCACAAACAGAGTAAACTGCCTTAGATTTTTCACGAAGTGTGCAAGTGAAGTAACCAGTTACAGGCCTTTTAAATGTATGCTTTTAAATCTCGCTCTGAACTTTTATCACCGAACAGTAATGTCTCTTTATTTCGTGCGTCCGAATTTTATGAACCAAGACAGACAAACAGGTTCCACCGAGACTTGAACTCGGATCGCTGGATTCAAAGTCCAGAGTGCTAACCATTACACCATGGAACCGTCTTAAGCACTTTTCTACAGTAAATACGGTAATGGCGAAGCACTGTAAAGTGTTTATTTACATTTTAGGTGCTAGTTTCACATACTAAAAACTGTTCAGTGCTTTTTTTAATAATGTAAATATACTTGTAATACTTCTTTGCCCTCGGAATCTTTACCCGATGCATACACTGCATTTTTGCGTCTCATATTTGGGACGACCTTCACACATTTAAGAGTTTTTATTTACCTCTGGTGAGAATTTCCGCAGTTCCTACCTGTGACATCTCACCTTCCCTCATAGTTGAGCTCACTTGAAGTTTTCTGAGTGTCTTAGGAGACTCTTTGGATGGCAGTACCTGTTCATTTGCTATGTTGCTCAAAAAGCAATTATAGATGTTCTAAAAAAATCGTAAAAAATAAGAAGCAAACGAAACATATTGTAGAATACCTGTGTCCGGATATAAGAGGGACTAACTGTTTGAGAGGCCAAGTCCAAAATGATGGGATTCCTGGAGAAGCGGACTTGAAATCCTCGCTAGTGAGCGGAAATTGAGAGGGGCGTGTCACCGCTGCTGAAGCCCATCCCCCTGGCTGCGTGGCTCTAATGTGTACCCGAGTATTAGGTCGGCTCACGGAGGGGAGGAACAGGGAGACAGACAAGTTGCCTGTGACCCCGGGTACGCGAGAATTTAGCCCTACCTCTGTAATACACCTTTTACTGTCAGATGCGTCCGATTGAAAACCGCATGGGGGGTGGCGTGATGATTTCGCGCTGTCCACGGCCGTTTTCCGAGAGCTGAACAGGGGAAACAAGGCTTAAAGATCAGGGGCTATAGGTCTAGCTTCTGTGAACATGTTGGGGGACGTCTCTCGAAGATTAGGAGCAACACGCTTGAGATCGGAGGCTAAAGCCCTGGAACACCCCTGCCTAACGACGCCACTGGGCAGGCGGTGTTTATGTGTGGGCAAATGAGATAAGCAGCTGGGAGCGCCCATCGGAGTGTAAAGCGGCAAATTCCATTCCATTCCAATCCCGTTACAATATTAAACGTGTCGAATTTCTCTAGATAAAACGCGACAACAAAAATTATTTCTTTTGGGCCCATTTTTTATACATTATTGTAGAGCATCGAGATAGAAAGACTATAAGACCCATAACGAATGGGAGTTAAGCCAAATAATGGGCGCATTTTTTCCACAACAAATGATGTACAATAGTCTTCGTGCAGAAATAAACTACGCTGTAAAAGCCATGTAAACCGCTTCGTAAAAATAACAGTCACTTCTCTAAACGGGGTATTGCACTCTCACAGTGTTACAGATCGTGTGGTGTCCCTTTCCACGTCTCTCCGTTATCATTTACATCGCCGTGTTTATACTGTCCTGACAATCTCCACCGGCGTTCTCGAGCCTTCTCGGACTTGAAAGGTATAACGAGAAATGTCCTGGGGTTCCAGGAACGTAGAACTCAGGACACCTGTGAATACCCTGCTATCGATCGCCTCTCCATCCCCGTCTGTAGGGTGACAATGCTGGTTACTACAGTGTGTATGTTTTGTACATTGGATAAGGCCGTTTTTTTTTTACTTCGTTGTCTCACTAGAAGGTACTACTTAGAAAGGAACTATCTATCTAATGTGAAATTCTCCCCTGGGAAACCCTTACTGAGTGCAGATAGACGTGTGGGTATACAATGACCAGGGTGAGGTCCCGCCTTGTACCCAGCAGCATAGACTCGTCTAGAAAACGATTGACAATGTGCTCCATTGCAAGGAGCTTTAAAAGGAAAACATTATTTCAGTATGTTATTGGCACAACAACTTTGCAAAATAAGCAATGTTACATAACAGGAAGATACAATTGATGCTTTGAACAGAATAATAAAAGGTTAAAAAGAAATTTTTAGCAGAGGATGGTTTCGATCCATCGACCTCTGGGTTATGGGCCCAGCACGCTCCCGCTGCGCCACTCTGCTTTTTAAGAATTTAAATTTGCAGTGATGTAAAAAAAACTATACAAGCATCCAACTGCAGTCAGGGCATGTTTCAGTTCTTAATATATCAGCGCACCTCAGACACTATGAAGCCCGTACGTTCCCGTCGCCTTCTAGAGACACAC
Source organism: Erpetoichthys calabaricus (assembly GCF_900747795.2). NCBI lineage: Eukaryota > Metazoa > Chordata > Cladistia > Polypteriformes > Polypteridae > Erpetoichthys > Erpetoichthys calabaricus. The sequence goes on along the minus strand of NW_026261590.1, from coordinate 6,828 downwards.
TCCTCATGCGCTCGTGTGTCGTCCTCCCCGTTTTCAGATGGAATCGGGAGCTTCGAGGCCTGTGTAATGCACGCTTCAAAAACTTGCAACATGTATTTTCACATCTGGACCTCTTACAGCAAGTCACTACCACAGAATGAGTTTGTCTGTTAATTTTTGTATATAGAGAATGTAAGAAAATAAATGCATAATAAGAACGCCACAATGTCATCACATTTCAATATAATAAAACACAAGAACAACGTATCAAACATTACTTTTATTTAAGGTGGCATAGTGCAAAACGGCATAAGGTATAGTTTCGCTATTGTCTCGACTGCTACAAATACAATAGACCATTATGAATTGTATTAATAGACAATTTCCTTAATATGAATCAAATAAACCATATAATTTGAGTAAACAGTGCATGCCGGTCTTCAGAAGTTCTTTCGAATATTCACTTGGCATTACTACTGTGAACTGTGCTATTACTGACCTCATTATTTTCTTGTTTTTATATTAATGCAATACTTTACGTTAAGTCTCCCGATGCGGTTTTATTGATAAACTGTATTGCTTTCATTTTTATACCTCCGACAATTTAGTAACCAGACTCATTTGAGAACAATATTGACATCTAGTGGATTTTTTGTTTAAGTTACTAATGGCTTTTACTTTATAATTTCACACACATTCATACTCATATCCATGTATGTATACTTCTTTATATACCATCCAATAAATAAGCTATAATTTCCTTCTGAGCTGCAGTGTGAAATACTCTGAATTCTTTTGCCTGTGTTCTGACCGACACTCCAGAGTGAACACTACATGTCCTGAACTCCTCATAGACACACAGTCGCCTTTTGCTAAGTGCATACTCATACCAGAAGATTTCATACCATAGTGATGGCTCTGCTGTTATAATGGCCCCTCGGCGCATCTTTGTGTAATTATTTGCTACAAGCCACAGCAGAACAAATCCACTGTTGAAACAGAATTGGAGAGACAAAAGAATTAACATATGCAGCCTGAAGCTAAGAGGCTTGAATAAATTATTGATAGGTGAAGTCACTGTGGAATATGTAAAACTCTACTCGTGACAGTTGCTGTGAGCAGACAAGTGAATAGGAAACTTATCCTTACCTCAAGAAAATGGTACTGAGAATCTATAATAAAATGCGTCACTTCCAGGTTCCTTTTGTTGTCACAAGCATGACCAAAAATATGGAAGTCTATCCCTCCTCAGGAAGAACAGGCACTGTGTTTCTTCACAGATGATGTTAGAGGACTTTTGTTGACTATACACTAATGCAAAACTGCCGAGCGCAGAGCAGATTACACCCGGTGTCCTCCCAGAGGAGAAACTCCTTTCTCAGATTAAACAGAATGGGCTCAAGGCTCACCCTGCTGGTCCCTCTAAGGAAAATATTTCTGCTCTCTTAGCCTTAAAACATTTTCCAGCCCCAAAACCAGAAGTTTTCTAAAATTTGTTAAGACATTAATTGCTAAATTATGTGCAACAAGAACTGGAACAGATATTATGACTGTGACCTCCATTCCTGCTGTTGTGAATATTTCTCTGATGGCTCCTACATTGCTACATACACCAGATAATTTCAGATCGATCATCTATATGGAATGCTAATGGTATCCATCCATCCATCCATCCATCATCTTCCGCTTATCCGAGGTCGGGTCGCGGGGGCAGCAGCTTGAGCAGAGATGCCCAGACTTCCCTCTCCCCGGCCACTTCTTCTAGCTCTTCCGGGAGAATCCCAAGGCGTTCCCAGGCCAGCCGAGAGACATAGTCCCTCCAGCGTGTCCTGGGTCTTCCCTGGGGCCTCCTCCCGGTTAGACGTGCCCGGAACACCTCACCAGGGAGGCGTCCAGGAGGCAACCTGATCAGATGCCCAAGCCACCTCATCTGACTCCTCTCGATGCGGAGGAGCAGCGGCTCTACTCTGAGCCCCTCCTGGATGACTGAGCTTCTCACCCTATCTTTAAGGGAAAGCCCAGACACCCTGCGGAGGAAACTCATTTCAGCCGCTTGTATTCGCGATCTCGTTCTTTCGGTCACTACCCATAGCTCATGACCATAGGTGAGGGTAGGAACATAGATCGACTGGTAAATTGAGAGCTTCGCCTTGTGCGCAGAAAACATCCCCACCTATCACTGGTACACTACACTGCTTTTCACAGCATAATTATATGAAACTAATAATTAGAACACGGCTTATCAATGCGTCTATACTATATTCTTGTCTAGTTGATGCTTATTAATAATTATATGTGAAAAAGTATTGCTGTTTCTCTATATATGAACAAATCAATGCAAAATGTATCTTACTTTTTCTCTATACGTCATTTTAATTTTCTATTTAAATAGGTTAACATATTCAGATAAGTTGGAGGGTGCAAATTAAGGCACCGTCCCACCCCAAGCAGCACGAATACTAGCTACGCCACTGCCTGAAACATCCATTAAATTCCCAGGACACCTTGGCACAATATCTCTGAAAAGGATGTTTAATGACTACATCCCTCAATCCGGGGATGCGCCCAATCCAGCAAGCATCGGACACGAGACAGAAACACAATCCCTGGACGGGGCATCAATTCATCGGAAGGTGAACACAATTACACTCACACACTAGCGTCATTTTAGCAGCACCAAATCCCCAAACCTTCATGTATTTGGGAGGAACCCGGAGCCCACTATGAAAACCCAGCAGGAAAACACGCAAACTCCAAGGCAGGGAACACCAGCGACGTGACTCTCTGCGAGGCAGCAGCGCTACCGCTCTTTTACCGTGCCGCCCCCACATGTGTAATTATTAACAGTATTCATTGTTTAAATGAACTTAATGACTTATCTGTAAAATGTAACATAAATACTTTAATGTATTTCATCATGAAAGTGATATCCAGTGTAAACCTAAGGATTCTAAATGTGCAGAGAGCTGAAATATCATAAATGTGATGTGTTCTGTGTGGCGATTGCTGCTGTCCCTGCTGGAGGAAGCCCCAGAAGCTCATAGCGATTAACAACTGGGTCGGTTTTAAGATGACGTTTATGACGGTCTAGGGTGGCACGGTGGCGCAGTGAGTAGCGCTGCTGCCTCGCAGTTGGGAGACCTGGGGACCTGGGTTTGCTTCCCGGGTCCTCCCTGCGTGGAGTTTGCATGTTCTCCCCGTGTCTGCGTGGGTTTCCTCCGGGCACTCCGGTGTCCTCCCACAGTCCAAAGACATGCAGGTTAGGTGGATTGGCGATTCTAAATTGGCCCTAGTGTGTGCTTGGTGTGTGGCTGTGTTTGTGTGTGTCCTGCGGTGGGTTGGTACCCTGCCCGGGATTGTGCCATGTGTTGGCTGGGATTGGCTCCAGCAGACCCCCGTGACCCTGTGTTCGGATTCAGCGGGTTGAAAAATGGGTGGGTGGGTGGTGGAGTCAAGTCAGTAAAACAAGAAGAGTCACCATTTAAAATCCAAGTCTCAGTGATGAAGAAGAAATCCAGATTATTTGAGGTAATAAAGTCTTGCAGAATAAAAGTTTTATTAGACACTGATCTCACGTTCAAGAGAGCAGCCCTGATAGATGAAGAGCTCGCTGCAGGATGAGCACGGGTGAGCGTGTGAAGATTAGCAGTGTTTACTACTCGATTGCATGGCCGAGGAAAAGTGATGCTGTCTTGAAATGGAGAAATTAAATCCGGTGTCCAGCGCCCATGAACCAGTGGTGAAGTCCTGAGCAGGAGAAGATGGGTCACAAACAACTCGCAGGCATCGGGAAACAAAGCTCTGGGACTTGAGTCGCCGTTGTTTAACAGCAATTCCGGCTCTTTTCCCACGACGGCGGCGGGTGCGTTTGTGTCTCAGAGGGGCAAATAATTAAGACACAACTGCCACTCTTAATAAAACAGCCTCTGGGGTGCTGGAAAGGTGGGGTGTTTTTATGTGGGTTGGGTTTTTAGTGTGGTGTGTTTTTTTGCTGTTTCTTTTGTCCTGACTTCGTTTTGTTTTTCGGCTTGCTGAAGTAAGGAAAGTGAATAAAACCGTTGATTAGTTTTCTTTTATTTGATAAGGTGTGTGTGCTGTTTACTATAATATAATAACATTTCTCTTCGCAATATTTCCAAATATTTATTTTTACCTGCTTCAAATTAATTAAATGTCAGCATCAACTAGAATATATTACTTCCCAAATTTTATACATACATACAAACACAAGGCTGTGAACTATTATTTATTCATTCTTATTGTGCTTTCATTTTTATTGTACCCCTCTTGATTATCTTTGCGGCCGTCTGAGACCATGGTAAAGGTGCTCTATAAGTAAGTGAAATGCGTTATTATTTGTTATAATTATGATTCAATAGAATTTGCTGGCAGTTTGTTTAATTGTGATTTTAACTATGCTTGTTGTCCATGTGTTCCTTAACAAATAAATCATTCATTAAACAGTTTTTGTTTAATCAAAAAATAAAAATAACTAAATCTGCAAAGTAGAATTCAAAGCACCGTTCGTCGAAGAGAAAGTTTAAAAAATATATATTTTAGAGATACTGTATATTCTTCCATTCAGCGATGTGCCATGAGCTGGATTCGAACAGAAATCTCTATGGTAATTCTTGGTAGGCCGTCTCTGAAGAATCGCAGCTACACCTCCACCAATCCGCGATACCCTTGGCGCGCGCGTAATCTGCAGGAAATGTGACGTCATCAATAGTGAGGAAAACAAAACTGGAGAGCGCGTGCGTTTCGTGTCTTTTACTTGTGAGAACTAAACTGCAGAAGTAGAACGAGACGGTTGAGTGAGCAGACTTTTAAAAAAGCATCATGTCACCCAGAGGCAGAAGGTAAGTGGTTCGAGTTTGGAGTCTTGACTTTTCTGATGTGAATTTTGTTTCAATCTTTCAACTTCACTCCGAGTTACTGCACGCTATGCTACGGAGTGTTACAGATTGTTCTCGACTGCATTTCTGTGTGTCCTTCGGTACTCGCCATTCATTGTTTTCTGTATGCGGCTCGCGTCGCTTCGTGTTGTCGAGACTTGATTCTACTTTAAACCACCGAGGAACTTCGCCATCCTTAGCCGTATCTTCTGTCGGTGTTCCGTGGGATCCAAGAATTCTTTGAGCTTGAGGAGAAGGCAATTTCATAGTCAAGGTACGCTTTTTTTAAAGAGATGTGAGTAAAACGCCCACCGCAACACACGGTTAAATTAAACATAACTCGTGAGAGCAGTGCAGCAGTACAGCCATTGTGTCCTAAAACTCCATCAGATAAGAGAAAGCGCACACACAACCTCCTCCTCCGATCAGTATCTGAGAGCAAATATGGCCAAAAAAAGCCGTTTGGGGTACCACGATTTAAGGTGGGACTGAAAATGAGAACAATTAGCCAACTTAAACCTCCTTGTGTTTCCGTTTAAAACGGCACTAATACTCAACCGATTACCTGGCAAGCGGTTTTACGATAAATTATTTTTTAATAAATCCCGCAAACACCCAAACATCTCTTCAGAGAGACAATTACATTTTATTCCTATGAAGTTTAGACCTCATTTTCCATTGAGTTACAAGCTCGGGTGTATTTGAATTCTTCCAACTGAATGAGTATTTGTGCGAGACATGTAGTGTAGGATCGTTTACTTTTTATTAAAAAAAAAAATCTACACGTTCCAAGAATACATAACATGACAATTGATATAACCAATATAAGGCCTACGGTTCTTAGTTTTTACACAGGATAAAACTGGAAAAAGTTACACACAGAAAATTGAATATCAAAATTAGATTAAGTTAAGAATTCTTATCAGAGCAGTTGATTTAGTAAATGGTTTCTTTTTGTTGAGATTACAAACCTATGGGTGTAGTTGAGTTTATTTCATAATAGATTGGTTCATACCCACTTTATTCTGCATATGATGGTATCCATCTCTTACATGTGCTAGTATTGGGTAGGATGCAGATTCAAATCTCTTTACTGCCAGATGGACCATTGAGCAAGGCCCTTAACCTGAAAGTTTTTTCAGGATCTCTTGCTGTACAATGGTTGACCCCGCACTCTGTCCTATAAAGGTTATGTGAAAAGACAATATCACCTCGGGGATTAATACAGTATACCAAATCTTAAAAAAATACATATTCACAGTATATCTTGTAGTTACAGAGTTATTAACTGATTTAATGGCTATATTATTAAAATGTAATTGTATATAGCAGCTTTGAAAAGTGAACTTATTACAATTATTTAATTACAATACAATACAGTTTATTTTTGTATAGCCCAGAATCACACAGGAAGTGTCTCAATGGGCTTTAACAGGTCCTGCCTCTTGACAGCCCCCCAGCCTTGACTCTCTAAGAAGATGAGGAAAAACTCCCAAAAAAACAAAATCCTTGTAGGGAAAAAATAGAAGAAACCTTGGGAAAGGCAGTTCAAAGAGAGACCCCTTTCCAGGTAGGTTGAGCGTGCAGTGGGTGTCAAAAGAAGGGGGTCAATACAATACACAGAACAGAACACATCCTCAATAAAAAATGAAATTTTTTTTAGAAGTACGGAGCAGAATTTAACAGTAGATGATATCACATAATAAGATTTGGATGATTTTAGACTCCTGGAGACCTCATCCATCAAGCTGCCTCCCCCATTTGGCCATTCCACAGCTGAGACAGTGTTGGGCCAGCCAATCCAATGAAAGGACCCCTCTTTCCCACAATTCCTGCCATCCTTCATCAGGAATGACTTTACCTTAGGCAGGCAAAACAACTTGGTGGGTGGGCCGTGGCACCAAGTGCCACATTTGAGTACCGAGAAGAGAAACAGAATAGGTGAGGGTTAGTA